>NW_004949149.1:222405-271078 GCF_000317375.1 Microtus ochrogaster
TCTCCCAGACTCTCCTGCTCAACTATTGCTCTGGTCTACTCTCCCAGACTCTCCTGCTCAACTATTGCTCTGGTCTACTCTCCCAGACTCTCCTGGCCTCTTCTGCTCCTGAATTGTCTCTCACTGTGATTTGCTTTTCAGGCCAGAGAGCCTTGACTTGGAGATGTTAAGCCGGCCTGTTGCAGCGGATCTACACTACTTACTTAATGATTCTTTAAACAGAAGGAACCTCTATGCACTGCTGACGGGGCTATGAGCTGTCACAGCCACTGTGGGAATCTGGAGAGAGGTCCCACCGAAGTCCTGCTGAGTCTTCCCACCTTGCTGACTGAATAAACTGTTTCCGTCATGCGTTCTCCTCCACGGACCTGGTTTCTCTTGGTGGGACAGTAGACTTCTGCTTTCATTTCCAGAAGGGAACCTGACTTTCTAAACTGAGAGTGGTGGTACATGGTGGTGATCCTAGATCTCAGGTCTGAGGTCAGCATGGGCTCTATAGCTGGACTACATTAAAAAAATAGAAAGAGGGAGGGAGGCATGGGGAGAAGAAAGGATGAAAAGAGAGAGGGGGAGGAAAGGAAATGAAAAGGAATGGAATGAGAAGGGGGAAGGAAGTTGCTTTTCCACACCAGAAGAATTAGAGAGCCAGGTCTTTGACCCTCTGCTTCCCGGGATGCCTGATATAGTGCCGGCCCTTTGTTTCCTTCACTACCTGATGTCACAGAAGGATGCTGACGGTCTCTTCCTGTGTGGAAATCCCAGCTTTCTTTACAGTAGCAACAGTCCAGCAGTGTTTTTCCAAGTCTTGGCAATCTGTTCTACAGGGACAGTAACGTTTCTAACGCCACCCGTTAAGCCCCTTTGCCTGCAGTTTATAATACTGCTTTTACTGACTTTTAGACGTAAATGATTGGCGTGATTTTTTATTATATATTATATATATTTTATTATATATTATATATTATATATATATATATTCAAATACATCTCCATACAGAGGCCCTCCTTGTCTCTGTCAGTGCAACACTTCTGAGTGACTTCTGGGTTGGATTGAATCATTGCTTGTGACTAATTTTGGTATATTTTCTTTGAAAAGAATAATATTACAGATATTAATAGAGATAAATACTCCAAAATAATGAGCAGCATAGATATGAGTAAATGACAGAAGCATCTCACCAACTATCCATTTTGAATGTCTTAGTAATTGACAGGAAGGAATGTTCACTTAAGTGCCACGCACAAACATCCCTCGTCTATTCATCAATAAAAGACATTGAACCAGCCACTGTACACCTGGACCAAAGAATGACCAGCAGGAAGCCAGCGACCATGGCTGGCCCTGGCTGAGGGGAGTCTGGGGTGCATGGGATAGCCCCTTGGTCTCCATTTCCTGCTTCTGGTTTAGTGCCGAAGTGGCAGCACTGGGAGCAGGTGTGGTGCTGGTCTCGCTGAAAGGAGCACGAGAATGCCAGGGATGTATTGGCCATGCCCAACCCGAGGAACACAGAGGCACCTGGGATTTGACTCTGTTCAAAGGAAGTGACAGTTAAAAAGCATCACGGAGAACCTGACCCTCATCAATGCAACACAACTCTCCCACAACGATGGGAAATTGGGAAGTTTATGTCCCCATTCTCATTCTCTGGTCCAAACAGAAACAGAAAACAGTCAGCTCAGTGACGTGTGTTTACCATGGTGTCAGGGTCTCATTTTGCCCAAGCTGGCCTCAAGCTTGCTATGTAGCTGAGGTTGGCTCTGAACTCCTTATGCTCTTACCTTTTCCTTCCAAGCTTGTGTCACGTGCCTGAATACTGTCTTCTTAAATTTCAAAATTGTAACCTGTAATAGTTGTGCATTTTTCTGGAGTACAGTGTGCTGTTTCAACACGTGTGTTCTCTATTGCTGAGCCATAATACGTTGTGTATGTATGGCACATGTTCTTTATGCACCTATGGACACTGAGGTGGATTCCACTTTTTTTTTTCTGTGATCATGAATAGAAAGACAATGGACCTGGACACATAAGCATCTCTTTGATAAGCTGATTTACTTTCTTTGGATATCAACCCACAAACGGGGCAAGCTAGAGCCAATAGTTACAGCTGTTTTTATTTGTTTAAGGAATCACTGTATTGTTATGGGGAAAACTTCTAAATCAATTGTTGTGGTGGTTTGAATGCTGGCCCATAGGGAATGGGATTATTAGGAGGTGCGGTTTTGTTGAGGGGTGGGCTTTGAGTTCTCATATGCTCAAGCCATGTCCAGTACACCGTTCACTTCCTATTGCTTGTAGATAGAGATGTAACCTCTCCAACACCATGTTTGCTTGCAAGCTGCCATGCTTCCCACCATGATGATAAGGGACTAAACCTCCTAATTGTAAGCCAGCCCCAGTTAAATGTTTTCCTTTATAAGAGTTGCTATGGTCGTGGTGTCTCTTCACATCAGTAGAAACACTAACTAAAACAGTTATCGAAAAACCCAGACATGGGACCAACAAGATAATTCAGTAATAAAGGAAAAGTCTGATGATCTGAATTCAACCTCCAGAACCCATGTAAAGATAGAAAGAGAGAATTGTACAAAGTCATTTTCTGAACTTCACATAGGTATCATGGCCTGTGCATACCTCATATATACATCACACAAAATAATAGTAATTGATAATAATAATAATAATGATAACAATAAATGTTTTAAAGGCCAGTTGTGGTAGCACAGATCTGCAATATTAGCTCTGTGGAGGTAGTTGAGAGGTTCAAAATTTCAAGGTCATCCTTGACTGTCTAGCCAGTTTGAGGTCAGCCTGAACTATGATAAACCCTGTCTCAAAAGTGAAAAAAGTTTTTTAAAATGTAAGGAAATAAAGTATCAGGTGTCTACTGTAAAATACGAGTTGTCTTAAATCGACAGGAAAAGGAAGATGTCAAGAGCTAGTTTCAGCCAATTTAAAATGTTAAAGGAAGCTTGGTGTGCTACACCTTTAATCCCAGCACTTGGGAGGGAGAGGCGGTGGATCTCTGTGAGTTCAAGGTCAGCCTGGTCTATGTATTCAAATCTATTAAATCTATTAAAATGTCAAAGGAATTGGGCCAGTGCTGCCCCGGGCACTTCAGTTCACAGGTAAACTTCTTTATAACCTCATTATTTTATTTTTATTAAATTTCATTTTACATCCCAGCTAGAGTTCTTCCTCCCATCCCTCCTCCTGCTCCCCTTTGCCTCCCCCATGCACCCAACCCCATCCACTTCTCCTAAAGGGTCAGGCCTCCCATGGGGAGTCAACAAAGCCTGACACATTAATTTGGGGCAAGAGCAAACCCCTCCCCTGCTTTATTAAAATTGAGCGTGGCATCCTACCATAGGGAGTAGGCTCCCACAAGCTAGCCAGGGATAGACCCTGGTCCCATTGCCAGATGCCCCTCAGACAGACTAAGCTACATAACTGTCTCCCACATGCAAAGGGCCTAGTTCACTCTCATAGGTTCCTTTGAACTGAGGTCACTGGGCAGGGTTCAGACAGCCGCTTAGCCCCTCCAACCTGCCTTGAGACCGACCCTCCAAAAGTTATCAACTAGGGTACCAGGAGGGAGAAAGTGGAGGCTGACACCATACTCATATGGACTGTCACCTCCTTTTCCAGGAGCTGCTCTAGACAACATCCCTGCTTGAAGGGCTGTGTCTCCATAGCGAGACCGCCTTCGGCTCCTGCCCCTGAGAAATTGTCCCCACTGTCCCCTCCCGGCAGCCCCAAGCCTCTTTCCTTTCTCTAGTGCAGGATGCTACGTAAGCTTTAACTTGACCCTTACTGAGCCTTTTACTTTATTTATTTTTTTCTTGTAAATTTGGTTTTATGTGAACTTAATTTGTAGCTCGGCCAGGGAACCCAGGAGCATGGAGGAGTTAACTTTCACGCTCCGATTTTTGCAAGTTGAGAACTACAGGAAAATGACGTTCAGCAATGACACCTCCAGCCTCTGTACATACACCGTCGCTCTGTGGCTAATTTCCTCTTCACCCAGACTGTTCATTAACGCCCTATGCTGTGTCTACCTAAGTAGAGAAGACTTAATACTTCAGTTGTAGAAAGGATGGCTGGAAATGTTCCAGGCTGCAATGGTGGTAGGCAGGAGGGCAGTGAACAGCCCTGGCTTGTATACTCCAGTTCTAACGGGAAAGCAAGGGCAGTTGAGATGGGGGCGAGTAAATGTTTTTTTAGTTAATGGGAAATTGCTACAACTTCACATGACACTTCAAACTTGTGCCGTGCTCAATTTCCCTTCCACGGTCAACTTGCAACTTTTTGAAACACATTTGCGGGGTTAAATTTACTTTAGGGCTTTTAAAAACCTCTTTTGGAGAGGACGGAGATGCGCTTTGGCTTGGTTCAGGATGTCAACTGATTCCGCTTTCCACTTAAGTCCCCAGATTTCTGTGTCTGGGCTCAGGGAATACATTGGGGCTCCTCAGGGGAGAGTCACAGAAAGTAAAACGTACCTGAACCTCGGTATAGACTCCTGCTCAGGGGACAGTGGCCCCTGTCATCTTTTCACTAAGATTCATTTAGAAAAGCAGTGGCGATGCTTTGGCGCCTCCCTGGGTCACTGACAGGTGCCGATGGGTGGCTGCTGACGGTATCCTGTGCTCCCCCAGTCCTTTCAGCCCCGGCGCTGGCCATGCTATCTGTCCCCACCTTCACAAACTTGCTCAGTGACCGCAGCGAGGACACTGTACTCTTCTCCCCAAAGAGCTCCACTTTAGTAATGTCCAGTGGCCAGGGATGTCAGGCTCTAGAGACTGGTGGTCCTTAGGATGGCTTCCCTGTTAGTTCCCCGACTGCCTCTCCTGCCTCCCTCTTCTCTCCTCCTTTCTTCCCTTCCTTTCCAATCCTACCTTCTTCTCCCCTCCCCTCTCCTCCTTTTTCCTCTTTTCTCCTTCCCTTCTTCTTTCCCCTCTTCCCTTCACTCTCCTCCTCTCTCTTCCCCTCTTCTGGGAATAACTTTCCAAATATTTTCTTCAAGTGAAAAGAATCCTTATCTCAGGCTCTGCTTCTACAAAATCAAACTCAGGACATTGCATAAGACAGGGTCCCTTCGCTTATCAGTTATTATACACATCAAATACCAGAATGTAGACAGAGACATAGGCAATGTGCTCAAGGAAACTTTTTTTTTTTTTTTTTTTTTTTGCTAAGGTCTCCTGTCTCCTATAGTCCAGATTAGACTCAAGTTTACTTTGTAGCTGAGGATGAAGCTGGCCTTCTGGTCCTCCTGCCTGTACTTCTGGGATTAGGACTATAGGTGTGCGCGATGGGCTCAGTTTATGCAGTGCTGGGATGGGATCCGGGGCTTCATGCATACCAGACAGGCTCTACGATCCGAGTTATAGCCTCAGCCCCCCAGTGCCATGTAACAGGCCTAGACAATGACTTTAGTTAGGGAAGTAAGCCTCAAGATTCAGCGTTCATCATGATCCTGGCTGCACACTGAATTGTCCTTCCCAAAGCTTGCATACCTAAAACTACAGAGGGTGAACTACAGAGGTGAGCAGAGAGGGAGCCACATAGGGAGAGGAACAGAAGTTGGCTCGCTTTCTCTCTCTCTCTCTCTCTCTCTCTCTCTCTCTCTCTCTCTCTCTCTCTCTCCTTCCTTCCTTCCTTCCTTCCTTCCTTCCTTCCTTCCTTTCTTTTCCCAAGATGGTTTCTTTGTATAACAAACCTGGCTGTCCTGGAACTCACTTTGTAAACCAGGCTGGCCTTGAACTCACAGAGATCCTCCTGCCTCTTCCTCCCAAGTGCTGGGATTAAAGGCATGCGCCACCACTGCCTAGTTAGAAGCTTTAAACACACACTGCTCTGCAGATTCTGACTTTAAGACCACATTGATGTATATTTGTATACAATTTTTGTTGTTGTTGTTTTTCAAGACTGGGTTTCTCTGTGTAGCTTTGGTGCCTGTCCTGGAACTAGCTCTTGTAGACCAGACTGGCCTTGAACTCACAGAGATCCACTTGCCTCCACCTCCCGAGTGCTGGGATTAAAAGTGTGCACCACCACCGCCCAGCTTCTAAAAATTAATTTTTAAAAATTAATTTTTAATGGAAACAAAGCCACAAGAATCATATATATATTAATATATATATTACATGGTGCCCCAATTAATATATATTACCCATTTATGCGTTGCATAAGGCTTGTGGCAGGCTTTCCTGTCACTGAAGCCTTTTCTTTATGGGGTAAACTTAGTGCCTCTCTCCTGACTTGTTGTCTGGGCTGCCCTGCATTGTCTGAAGCGTCTGTGGCAGTGGTTTTCAACCTTCCTAATGCTGTGACCCTTTAGTAGAGTTCTTCATACTGTGGCAACCCCCAACCATACAATTATTTCATTGCTACTTCATAACTGTAATTTTGCTAATGTTTTGAATCATAATGTAAATAGCTGATAAGCAGGACATCTGATATGAGACCCCTAAAGAGGTCACAACTCACAGGTTAAGAATTGCTGTCCTGGTGCTGCAGAGATGGTGCAGAGGTTAAGAGCACTGGCTGCTCTTCCAGAGGTCCCGAGTTCAATTCCCAACACCCACATGGTGGCTTCCACCTGTAATGAGATCTGGTGCCCTCTTCTGGCCTGCAGGGATACATGCAGGCAAACATTGTACACATAATAAATAAATAAATCTTAAGAAAAAAAACCCTGCTGTCCTAGAGGGAAATGTCCTATGGGAAATTATAGAACAAAATGGTTCCTTAACAATGACAAGAGAATTCACAAGGAAAATAAGAGAGAAAGATGGAGAGACAAAGCTACAGACTGAAAAGTTTGAGGCAGCATCTCCATTGGTGATACTATATAGGCTGTGTTGGCTTTTTTTTTTTTTTTGTTTGTTTTTGTTTTTTGTTTTTTCCGAGACATATTTCTTGGTAGCTTTGGAACCTATCCTGGAACTAACTCTTGTAGACCAGGCTGGCCTTGAACTCACAGAGATCCTCTGCCTCTGCCTCCCCAGTGCTGAGATTAAAGGCGTGTGCCACCATTGCCTGGCTTCCACATTTATTTCTTGATTCAAATGGATTACCTGGGGGAAAAAAGGAAAACATGGCAAGGCAATTGGAGAAATTTCAGGAAACTGCCTGAAAGGCTCGTTAAGGAAGCTTTGATATCTTTTCATGTTTTAAATCACTTAGTGTTTAAATACGGATTTACAAAATAAAATCTGAAGGTGACCTAATTTACAACTCAATTTGTTCGTATGACTGATCTTCTGAACACACTACTGTAATCCTCTGTGTGCTGTGGAATAGTTCAGAAGGAGTGGCTGCTTTGGGGACTTAGCCAGGCCACCACACTGTGAGGCAAGGGTCAGCTTGTCCTTGCTGGACACACAGACCATTTCTGGGTGATGACCCAGCCTCCCACATAGGCAAGCCTTGGACAGAAAACTAAATGCCTGATTCAAATTTTTGAAGGTAAACTCTTTGGACAACTTCTCTCCTACTTTATCCCAGCCATCCTTCTGCCTCAGGCCAAGAAGAACTTAGTTTTCTTCTTGGCTGTCTACCATTGAGCACCTACAGGCAAGCAGGCCAGGGCTTGTGCCTGTAGCTCCACCAAGAGATGCTGCCCTGGCCCTGTGCCTCTGCACACCTCCCCTCCCCCATCAGATAGCAAAAGTACCATGGCCAAGGTGACTTAGAAGGAAGGGTTTATTGGGGGCTGAAGGTTCTGGAGGGTTCACCACTGCTGCAGTGGCAGAGTGTGACAAGTACCTGGTGTGGTGGCAGGAGTTAGGTAGACGTCCCACCATCTATGGCAATGCTGGTGATATTGGTCTAAACAGAAGGACTTTGGCCAGGTAAACAGAGGAATTGTTATTGGGTAAACAAACCTAAGGGTGGGTTTCTGTTTCACAGAAGAGTTGATGCCTATGAGGGCTCCTGCTTGCCAGGAACTTCCCTTCATCTTCCCCCAAAGGTCAACTGCTCTACGCAAGGGCACCTCGATCCAGGTCAATATGGACAGCCTATGTCAGCTCAGATCCCCAGTTTCTGCGGTCATATGAAATCTGCTTGCTTTTCTGCCTTTGGCTCTTCTCTCTGCTGCCTACCCCGCCCCCCCAATGGCCTTGGTGGTTTGATCCCCAATAAATCTTTCTTTCTCTACACAGAGTGGTCTAGTCTCTCTGAGCTGTTGCCTATAGCAGGAACAGTTGAGAACCTCACAGTTCGAACCCCAAATAGGAAGCAGAGGGGGCAAGCTCTAAAGGACAAATCTTTTTTGAACCTCAAGTCATGCCCCCAGTGACACACTAACTCCAGCAAGGCCACCCTACTTAAGCCTCCCCGCAAAGCCATTCATTGATGACCAAGTATTCATATACACAAGAATATGGGAGACATCTTATTCAAACTTCATAGTAACGTAAGTAGAAATATTTAATGGGGCTGGAGAGATGGCTCAGTGGTTAAGATCACTGGCTGCTCTTCCAGAAGACCCAGGTTCAATTCCCAGCACCCACATGGCAGCTCACAACTGTCTGTAACTCTAGTTCCAGGAGATCTGATACCTTCACGCCGATGTACATAAAATAAAGTTAAAGAAATTATTAAAAAACATTTAATGACTCAGTGGTGCCTAGGATTATTTTAAAATAATTCTGGGTTGAAATAGACGATGGGTACTTGGAATTTAGAGTATACATGTTCCAAAATAATACACAGAGCCCCACCGATATGCATACTTTTCATGTTTTTATGTAGCAGTTAAAATTAAAATTTCTTGTAGCAAGTGATATGGAAGTGGAAGGAACCCCCAGGGCTGGTAAAGTTAAACAGGGCTGGGAAGAGAGGGGATGGGCAAAGGGAAGGACTGCGGGGAGGGGCAGTCAACCCCCTAAATGTACAAGGGAGCCGTGTAGAAGTCCAACACTTTATAAGCTAACAAAAATATAATTAGAAGAGTCAGAATGGAGGACTCTGTATGGAAGGACAATGCTTCTCTCAGAAGCCACAGTTTGCTTTAAATGAAGATCCTGGAGCCAGCTGTGGCCCAGAAGCTCTCAGAGGCTGCCAGAACAATGGAGCCTATTGGCATTGCTCTTAGCCACCTGCTAGAACTGAATGATAAGCCCCCTTTGCTGAAGACATCACATGCTCAGGATGCAGAGCACAGAGAGCAGGAGCTGGGATTGAGCTAGAAGCCTTCTCCCTGGTGACTAGCATCCATAGTGGCAGAGGTGCAGCACAGGCCCCTGGGGGTGAAAACTCACTGTCAGCCTTACCCAGCTTGGACCCTGCAATGTCGACCTGCCAGACAAGCTGTGCCTGCCGAGGCCATAGTGGCATGGCTGTTTGTGGGCTAACCTCCTCCACACACCCAAGTTGCTGCTGTTAGAGACTTGGTTCCAGTGACGTGGTGGTAAATAACACACCATTGTTATGCTTTTGGGTCCATTCAGTTCCCCAGACCACACCACCCATGTTCAGAGTGGGACTTTCACATTCATGGATCACATGCCAATTATTTCTGGAAACATTCTCACAGAGACCTGGTAGTATACTATGCTTTATTAGTTTTCTAGGTAACTCTCCATCCAGTCAGGTACTGTAAGACACCGTCCTGTCATTTCCTAGTGAGCACCTATGTCTTAAAGCAACAATGTCTTAAGTGTCTTTGACACATGTGTTTTGGGGAGTCTATTTCAGACTTTTGTTTTCAAAGATTCCATGCAGCAGGAATGCGTGACCTGAGCAAACCTATGCGTAACCATTATTATTAAGGAAAATCTTCAGACAGACTCTAGGGCTGCTTTTGGAAGCAGAGCGCAGAAAAGCACAGGGAAAGGCATAGAAACTGAGTCGCCTGAGAGTTAGTGAAGTCTCTGCAGAGAGACTGTCCATGTGTTTGACTTGGAAGGGGCAGGTGACAGAGCAAGGAGGCTTTGTAAGTGGACCAGGTGTACTTGTCCTGTCCTCCGGTGTTTGCGTCCCTATCGGCTCTGAGTGTTTCTCTCAGGGCAGCTTTGTTATTCTATTACATATGGACTGTAGAACAGGGATGATGATACCTATCTGTTAAAGATGACATTTTCAAGAGGGTCGAGGGTGTAGCTCAGATGGAGGATGCTTGCCTAGCACATGGGAGGCTCTGGCTTCCATCACCAGAACTAACCACTATCGCAACAGGATCCATGAACCCACTAAAATGTCTCTTAAACATGACTGAGGGGCAAGAAGGTTCAAGTGATGCTCACGTATGTGTGGGTGTATTTGGGTACGTGCAGGCATGTGCTCTTTGCTTCTAAGCTGTTAGATTCCTGTGAGAGTAGGTCACTGAGTGATGTGAGCAATGAGAGTTATCACCAAAGCCACCAAAGATGACCATGTTCTCACCACCATCATCATCACCATCAGTTTTGTGTTCCTGGCTACGGGTGAAAAAGGAATATACTTTTGTCTTGGGCCAATCTAGTTGTGAAATTGCTTTTGCTATTACTAAAATCCCAAAGGATAAACATTATCCTGGCAAAGAAATGGTTCAGTACTATCCAATGGAGACCCTCTATAAAAACATCACACACACACTCATTTTTCAGAATCAATCCTCCAGGTGTTAATGGATGCCAAGTTGCCTGGAAAAAGATGCAGGAATTGTTCCGAGCACTCATTATGACTCAGCAGCTGGTCTGGGAAGATCACTGGCCAGATTCTAGTTGGGCTACTATATTGTCACTAGTAATTAACACACACTTAGCCTGTTGTATACTTATGCTGTATATGCCAAACTATGGTGGCTTAATATTGCATTCCAGCGAAAGCAGAATAAATTCCTGTCCCAGACAAACGCTGACCTGTTTGTTGACAGCCACTATCCTCAACGAAGACCAAGCAGATTATCCCAAACAACCAATTCCCAAGGCAAGAGTCTAAGTTTAGCTTAGAATGTTTTCTTATGATTTTGCTGAGGTTTAGGGGAAGATTGTGTAAATTGGGAGACGAGTTTTAAAATTTCATTAGACTAATTAAGATATGTGGTGGTGGTGTGTGTGTGGCCATGCCATGGGTGTGGAGGTCAGAAGACAACTTCCAGAAGTCAGTTCTCTCCTCCCACCATGTGGATCCGAGCAATTGAACCTGGGCTGTCAGACTTTTCGGGCAGATGCCTTTATTTACTGACCCATCTCACTGGCCAGAAAGACAAATTTTATATATTATTATTATTATTATTATTATTATTATAGTGTTCATCTCAGCTACAGTGATGAGAGCAGTACGCTTTGTCTATTTGCTAATCTGCTTATGAAATTTGCTTTTGCTGTTATGGAAGCCAAACTGTAAAGGGCGGAAACTATCCAGGGAAAGAAATTGCTCAGCAGAGACCTACGGAGGTCTACCATCAATTTCAGCACCAAGTTAGTTTTCCATGCTCTGAGTCTAGATTTCGGTATTTTCCCCATTAACCCTGCACTGTGGCTTGAGAACAAATTGCTCCCATCTCGACCAAGTTAAGGTCAAGCTTGTCTTTTGCACCTGAAAATGACGTTCTTCAGAAATAGAAATTGTCAAAAATACAGCACGGGCATGATTTGTAAACACGTGTCCTGGACTTAGCCAAGCACATGCTGTGCTAGAGACATGAACTGGCCGCAGAGCTCTTCCCGGGAATGTGCTGTTGTTTTGATATTGAGACCATAAAAACCACAAGGCAATATCCTGAAAAATACTCACCTCTGTGCTCGTTCATCTCAATAAACCAGAGTCCTTGGTAGGGAGTGGAAGAAAGAGCATGACCCCAAATTAGAGATGAAAATAAACTTATGAGAAAGACATGATGTTCTCTTGGGGTCAAGAACATGTTGTGAGTTATTCCTTTATTATAGCCACAGAAAGACTGGCTACTAAGCTGCCAACAGCGGCAGCAGCAAAAGTAACTTCATGGGTCTGCTGTGTTAACCATGGGGAAGCGATCAACACTGTTTCTCTTTCGCAACCCGTTATGATCAATTCTCTAAATTGAGCTGGACATTTCCTGGGATAGGTACCCAGAATACTTTTCTTAAGCATCTTCATTTATTTCCTAGTTAGATAATATGTATGCATTTAATTGTTTAAGAGTGCCCCGATGATGGACAAGACAGTAAAGGAAGTGTAAATGACAAAATGTGATCAATTCAACACCACCATCTAGAGTTGAAGTCTTTCTGGTGGGTAGCCATGAGCCGCGTCTCATTGAGACCATATCCTCTCAAAGTGTAGCTCGTACCCAAGGGACTGATATTATTTTATCTATTTTACATTTCAATTTCAGCTAAGAGATTGCAGATAACTCATTTCCACCTTCATGGGGGATCAGTTTCCCTTCCTCCTCCCTTCTCTTCTTTCCTTTTTGCTTATCATCTTTTCTATCTCCCTCTCTTCTCACAAGGGCTTGCTATGTAGTCCAGGCTGGCATCGAACTCACAATCTTCCTGACTCAGTCTCCAAGTCCTTAAAATCTTCCTTTCCTCTAGTCTTATACCTTAGGAGGCTTGTTGCAAAAGACTTGTCAACTGTTAAGCTTTTGGAGAGCATGACAGAGAGATTAATTTTCGAAGTACTAAGAGGAAGACTTCGCAGTAAATGGAGAACCGGCTCTAAACCACAGCTGCCCACAGCACAGACCACCCCTTCCCAAAGGTTCCCTCCTACTCTTAATACCACAGAGGAGCTGGAGTGTTGTTTTTTAGTTTTTAAATAAGCTAATTCTAAAAGTGTCTATGTAAGTTAAATATTTTCATGTACAGTATTCTGGATTTTAAAACCATATGATGGGTTGTGGTTTGCCTGCTCCTGCTTTGGTTCATCTCCATCTCTGACACTCAACAGAGGAAGGATGTCCAGTGGCTGCTTGTGACAGTGGTTTCAGACTTTCTAAAGCTCTTCTTTCCTGGACAGTTTGTAAACTGACTGGAGATGATAAACTAGGTCCGGTGCTCTTTGCGCAGGTCTAAGTTCCTGCCTGGTAGCACTTCCCACCGGCCTGAAGAACTTTGCTTCACACAGAACATACATCTGTCTGTCCATAGCTGGGATGTAAAGTGTTCGTGTTTTTGAGACTTGGTTCCTAAGTGGAGGTGCTCTTTGGGAAGCTGTGGAGCCATTAGGGAGCAGGGTCTGGATGGAAGAAATGGGCCACTTAGTAGGAATAAGGCTGGCTCCACTTGCTGCTCTGTTTCTGCTTCCTGATCTTTCTAGAGCCAAGCAAACAGTCTCACTAAGTAGACCAGGTTGGCCTTGAACTCAGAGATCCATCTGCCTCTGCCTCCTAAGAGCCCAGATTACAGGTAGGTGACTCTACACCCAGATTCCAAGTGATTTTAATAAGAGCACAATGTGGAAAACAAACAAGCAAAAAACCAACCAAACAACTCCCATCCCAGTAATCTAGCAGGTGAATGTAAGCGTTTCATCCCCCCACAAATCGACGTGGGGGGCAAGTGTATGGGGTTTATATATGTGTTGGTGTGTAGCAAACAAGGCAAAATCTATCTCTTAAGAGAAAAACAACTGCAGGCTCTAACAGACACTGACAAGAGCTGGCAGTAAACTTGGCTGACTCTTAGATTCTATTTTTAATGTTAAATCCACACTGGTTATGTAACACTGGGCTAAAGGTTTTACATAATGACTGCTGAATGCCTTGAAACTTGGCCTGTTGAGTTTATAGAACTGTTAATTCTCATTTCTTTGAAAGTTACTTCTATAGGAAATTATCGTTGCCTGGGGAAGCTGCAGTAAACAAGGGATCTTTTAAAAGCACTGTTTACTTTGAATCCAAAACAACCAAAACCAAATCAAACCAAAAAACCCCAAAAAAACAAAACCTAAAAAAAAAATGAACCTAGTTATTTTGAGGTTCATTCATTTCTTAAAAAAGGACTCTGTACAAACATTGATTTAGCAAAGGAAATGAGCCCAACAGAGAAGCAGCAGCTGGGCAGGTCTGCTCAGTCTGTGCACAGCGAGCGTCCTAGTTCATCTAGGATGTCTCCTGTTTCTGACTTCCTGGGTACTTGAGCCTCTCTCTGTTCCAGGACTCTTCCGGAGTTGTCACTCAAGTGTAACAGTCAACACTTCTTGGGTATTTTAAAACAAAACACAGGTAACGTAACCTTTCCTGCCTCAGGAAGAGTTTCACAAATCCAAACTCAATAGAAACAAAATACTATAAACAGTGAAATATATAAAGCACATTAAAATAAAAAGTCCCAGGATGGCCTTGAACTCACTGTGTAGTTGATAACCTTGAGCTTCTTTCTGATCTTGTTTCCACTGAGATTAAAGATGTGGGCTACTAAGACTGGTTTATGGGTGGGTGCTCGAAATAAAATGCAGAGATTTTCAAGTACCAGTCAGGCACTCTGCTAGTTGAACTATACCCACAGCCCATATATATACAGTGCTATATACATACAGCACTCTTGATAAAGGATGGTACATAAATATATGGTATTGCTTTCTTTGAAACACCCCCTAAAAAGTACATATACTAAAAAGTATATGTAGATTATATATAAAGTATACTATGTAATGTACACACTTTGAACAAAACAAATGGCAAAGTATTGATTTCCAGTAACTGGACAAACTGAAACAACTTTTTTTTCTTACAGTGTGCTGGGCACAGAATAAGCTTCCAATTTCCATTTATTGAAGGACAGAATTAAAGGGGTAGTATGTGAAAAGAAGTATTTTTGTAGATAACACCATCATTAAAATACTTAAACGAGCAAAGGAAGTCATACATTTTTATTTCTAGTGTGTATATGTATGCGGGTGGGTGTGCTTGTGCCATGGCATGTGTGTGGACGTTGGGTCTTTCCATCAGGTGGATCATGAAGATGGAATAATTGAAGTCCGGTTCTCAGGATCAGTGGCAAGCACCTTTATACGCTGACTCCCGTTATTATAGATTTAAGACTAATTTTTTTTTTCTTCCCTGATGTTATTTAATGGGCTGCTTAAAACTGTCATAAGGATCCCAGGACCTCTAAGACACAAAGAGGGATTCTTGTCTCTCCATCAAAGGATTCTAACAGCATCTTAAGGTAGACAGTCTCTGGCTATTCAAATGGAGGATACTTGGAGGATGAGTCAGGATCATCCCTCTAGCTGGCTATGTAAATGTCAGGAGTTGTACATCCATCTACCACAGACATATTAAAAGGGTAGCTAGATCATTCCCTATATATATTTCCTTTCTTGCCTATTTCTTTGTGGAAAAATATCCCAACTTCTGCAGTGTATCAGCAGATATCTTTCAGAAGCACAGACTTGCATGTTCAGCTTTATATTTGGTGCATAGTGAAGCCTAACACATTACTCTCTTTAGCAGCAATGGTACTTTAATTTGATCTGTCTTGCACTGAACTGAAGAGAAATACCAATGGTCCTCTGCTCTGTCTTTAGCACGAGAGCTCAACAACATTCACAAAGAGCATGGGAAGGACATGGAGGTACCGGAGACAGAGAGGCCTGGTGACAGTGTATAAATGATGTGTGAGGGGCAGGTCAGTGCAGGGTGCCACCTTATTAAGTTCAGCTGAAGGGGCGTCTCGATTTCCAAACACATGAATCTGGCAAGCTGTTAGTGAGCAATATTTCTCATCTTAACGCCCTCAACTTTGGTACTGGTTATCCGACCAAAATTTGCATAATCCTAGTACTACTACTAGAATTTACACTTTCTCATTTGCAATCATGTTTTGATACATAAAATCCTTGAAATATTTGACAGTCACAGGTAGAACTGGGAGCTTACTGCCTCTGTGGAAGTTCCAGAAGCACCTCTATCCAATTTTAATCCAATTTCCACAATGCTAAGACTGACACAATCTGGTTGTAGTCACCATTGAGCCTGTGCCAACTGAACACAGGGTAACTTGGGAAAGCACTGTCAGGACTGGAGGAAGCCAGCTCTAACAGGCTGTGTTCAGAGTCTCCCTGGTGACTGGAAACAGGGAGGGTGGGGGCAGCAGGATGAAGATGAGGAGTTAATTCTTATTCACTGCCACAAAAGCTGGGAAAAAGATAAACCTCAAGTCACCAAAGGCCATTATTTCCTTAAAGTGTTTTCAAAATAAACACATGATCAATCTTCAGAACAATACATGGCCATGGATGTGTTAAAGAGCCAGGAAAAAGGGTATTTGGGACAACGCTTGAGTACTGTATAATCAAGACCCAGGAGGACTGACATGTTTCCAGTTTCCAGGCCAAAATAAAATAAAAAGAACCCTCCCTCCCCAATACAAAAAACACCCCAGAACCAAAAAAGAACAGTAGGGATGGCGGGGTGAGGAGGTAGGGATGGCGGGGTAAGGGGGTAGGGATGGCGGGGTGAGGAGGTAGGGATGGCGGGGTGAGGAGGTAGGGATGGCGGGGTGAGGGGGTAGGGATGGCGGGGTAAGGCGGTAGGGATAATGGGGTGAGGCATTGGAGTACTCTCTGAAGCAGAGACTATAAGGCATGAGTCTCAAATAAAGAAAAAAATCCCAAATATACAACTCTAAACATATTATCAATGTTTAATGTTTTGAGGATTCAGTAACAAATCAATTGAAGATCTTTTACTTAAACTAGCTTTATTTCCTCTGAATTTTTCTAAGAGTTAGAAATTTACCATTACACTCACTGCTTTAGAATCGTCAGATTTTACTTCTGAAAAAAATCTAATACTTTTAAAAATTATAATTTTAATGTTAGCACAAAATTTACTTCCTAACATTTTGTTTTAGAAAACTTTCTGCAGCCAAAGATACCTATGTTTGAATTACAGTACTGCAAGGCACATACAGGACTCAACTCCTGTGAAACACACAAGAGATACACTCCCTAAAACAGGATTTTAAAGTCCTTGGACAACTGGAAATACTACAAAGTCAGGTTAAAAACACTGCCCTTACAGGGTCATGCACCTTCTGTAAATTCATTCACCATGTGTGTGTACATAATCCTTTAAAAGACACTAGTTCTTGAAACCAAGAGTGATGCTGAGGACAGCATGCGCAGAAGGCCCCAAGTCTGGCAGCTGAAGTTTAAACTGTTATTGCCTCCAGAGAATGGTCATCTTTACTGTTTCCAAAGACTTGAATTTAATAATGGGGTAATTCTACCAGAAACAAAGATTTTCATTTTTCTTAAAACAATATATATATTGAAACTCTAGCATCAATTCTTTTATAAAGAATGCTAACTGGATTATTTTCGTTCAGTAAAACCGAAAATCCACCATTTAAATCCTTCTACCAAATCTAATGCAGCTTAATTAGGGACCAGGTATGCTTTTTTCCTCTCAACATTTTTGGTCAAGCGTGTCTAACCATAAATGCAAATGGAAGTTTAAGAGGTAGATTTTTTTTTCTATGATGCATTTTGTATTTCAAGAAAATAAAAACACTGAGTGTGTTTTCTTAAAGTATTTGGGTCTAATGAAAAGAAAAATAAAAGATAGATATGCTATCCGTTACAGCCTGACATTTTAACAGCCATAGTACTAGATGTTTTGTGACCAGATGCATTTTCAATTCTCTCAGGGTCAAAATACGAGTCTGCCAACTGTATTAAATCCTCCTCCACCCCCTCCACCAGTTGGCCCACAGCTCCCTGGTGGATCATTGTCATCAAATCCATTGGGCCGAAATGAACATGAAGCAGATGCAGCTTGTAGGGCCCGGGCTCGAGCATTCAACTCTTGTTCCTAAAATTAAAAGTAATGTTTATGAAATTAAAAAGCTATATACAATGGATGAATACAGCACATATACAAATCTTCTAAAACCATCTTAGTCTTTACCAAGTACCCTTCATTTGAAAATACTAACATCAATCCAGGCATAGTGTCGCATGCCTTTAATCCCAGCACTAGGGAAGTAAAGGCAGGTGGACCTCTGAGTTCTAGGCCAGCCTGGTCTACAGAGGGTTCCAGGACAGCAAAGGCTACACAGAGAAACCCTGTCTCGAAAAATCAAAAATGATGAAATAAAAACTGACATCATTTTTTAAAAAGTAGTTATCACTTAGGCACACAAACCACCTTTGTGTACACAACCACCTTTGGAGGAAACAGGCAGAGGGCAAATTCCTGTAGTTAGTTGTAGAGAGACAGACCCTGAAAATCACTGCTACTATTTATTTCACCTAACAACTAAGGAAGGGGAAGCTCCTGGGAAACCTCGTAATCTGATGGCAGTCTTTAACAGCTATGATGCAGTTTGGAACTGTCTGAGTGCAACACTACTAAAGGCCCAGATTTTCCCTACTGCTCCCTTAGTCTACTTAAGGAGTCGGGCAAATCTCAAGGAACACTGAGAAGTAAAATGAAGCTATCTTCTTACAGTGGGACTTAGGATTCTTTCCTACTAGTTTAATAGAGTGCTTACCAGGAAATCAGAGATATCTGTCTATGTGCCAAGTGCATATTAGGTGCTGAATAAATCCTAATACTCTTATTTTAGAACAGTAGTTACTGGGAAGGTGAGCTGGCCTGGAGTATTTCTGGAAACCACATGGTAAAGTGATGATGACTCCCATAAACTGTTCTCATTTCCACATGTGAACAACACACACGTTGTGTATGTATATATATGTATACACACACACACACACACACACAGGCTCATGCAAAAAAATTGTAAAAAGGTCATTATTCAGTTTTACAAAAAGCAATTGTGAATAGATAGTGGCAGAGTCATCGGGCAGCGTGTAAAACTGGACCCTAAAAGAACAGGGAAAAGAAGGGCCACTCACACTCAAATGCCATGTGGCCAGAGGGAATGGGTAAGCCAGAACACAAGGATCTGGAATGCATTCCAAGTAGGAGCAGCTGTGGTCATAAAACGCGCTTGCCAGTTCAATGACGGCTAAACCTCCTAACACTGATAATCCGTTTACAAGGGAAGGATGTAGTGGGCCTTGCACTAGTGTACAGTTTGTGCTGTAGATTTCCCCTCTGCTCTTCCTTCTCCCTCTTCGACCTCTAAACACTGTGGTGATTCACAATGTCAAGCGACACAAGGCCAGGGAGATGGACACGTCCTGCTTTTTCACCTGGATATGAAGCCACGAGAATGGGTACAGTCCAGTTCTAAAATTCTAATTATTTTATAAAGTCAATTAATGCTTGCAACACTCTAAAACATTGCCATACCCCTCTAAAATTTATCATGTATCACCCTTTGGATATTTTATAGTTCAGTAAATTTGAAAGCCTCTGAAAAAAATTTTCCATAAAAATCTGTTAATGGCTCATTTATTCCCTTCTAATATTTTATTCTGTGAACTTAAAACAGAAAACTTTTATAAAGTTACCTTTAAGCTCATAGAATTTTTTGAACTAGCCACTCATTATTCCTATAATTTCATCTGTAAATTAGTGCTGATCCTTTTTTTGTTTTGGGGACTGGGTTTCTTTATGTGACATATGCTGTCTCTAACTCACAATCTTCCTGCCTGCAGTTCCTTAGCGCTGGATTGCAGGCATACGAAAACCACCACCACTCCTAGCTTCTGCTGGCTCTTTTTGCTGACACAAGTTTGAAAATTTCACAATCAAATAAAGGAAATAGTTTCTTAAAAAATATTCATAGATGAATTTATCTCTCATGAAATGTTAGTCCACAGCTTCTACTTTCATACATGTTCTATCGGCCTTGGCTCTGTGGCAGACCCTTGAAGAACAGATACCCTTCACATGCTCATTTTAGTTCATCTGATCCATCTGAATGCCAAGAAATGTTCCTTAAAACACTACAGAAAAGAGCCTGCAGGAATTGGCATCAAACTGAGCTGTGGGATGGTGAGGTGATTCGGAGTGTCTGCTCTGCGGGCCTAAGGTCAACAGACCCCATGAGAGGAAGAAAGAGGTAACTGGCTCTACAGAGCTGTCCCTGACTTTCATGTGTGCACCACTCCCCACAGTAAATAAAAACAGAAAAATTAGCAGGTGTTTTCCCTGCGGTGGAACTCAGGGACAGGGGAAGCAGGACATTTACATTCCATCAAACTGTTTCTGTATGGCATGATTTTATAATCTTCTCTAATAAACACCCAAGACAGAGCTCTGAAGGCAAACAGCCTTCTATATTCATAGAATTGGCACCCTCCACATTACGTTTACAACAAGCTGAGAGATATAAATCCAGACTTAAGCTTCATATCCCTGGAAAATGTGTTAAGTATAAAATCAGAGCATCAGAGTAACTTCCTATTATTTATGCTGTCCAGAAATGACACTTGTATTTGCAACTCACCTGTAAATACAGTTTGTTGTCCTTCGTTATGGCGTCCATTAGCTCTTTCTGTAGTGGTGGGTCTCCATTGACCCAGACACCATTGGCTGGATTGTCGCTGCATAAGCCATTAGCACTGTTCTGTTTTTTGTACAAAAGCACGTAAGCTGTGTCTTTTGGAAACCTACTTGTGATTTTCTGGACTGACTGAAACGAAGTAAATGTCACCCTGCTGTCATTAAATAAAAACCACTCTTGTGACATTTCCTTATTTTCCAAGTCCTGTTCAATGACTGCACTGGAGCTTTCTCCCCCTAGTAAACAACTCTGGGAGGGGGCTAATGCCAGATGTTCAGACTCGGGGCACATCTGGTATGAAGACTCTGTACCTGTGATGTTTCTGGCATAAGAATAGTAATGTCCACTTTCAGAGGACACCCCAGAGTGCACCACAACAGAACTTAACAGGTAGGGCACTAGTGTGGGGCAGAAAGCTTCTTCAGTCGCAGAAGGCTTTAATTTTTTAGCTAGGTTCTCATTAATATCAGTGAAGTCAACATCTACAGACCAACTTTCTGCCAAGGAAGAGAAGGAAGCAGTTCTTCTTACTGGCAACTCCAAAACCAGTGGCAGTGACACATTGTCTAGGATTTTCCTTCTCACATGGTACTTCTGGTCATATGAGAACCTCAGGAGGGTAAGAATAAGGTATTCGGGCTCCTCTGTGATTTGCATAGTTTTTTCAGCATTCTGCAGAGAGGCACAGTTTTCACAATAGTATTGGTTGTCACCAGTCAGAATTTCTGGAGCCAGAAAATAGTTTAGTAAGTCAGTTACCGAAGGTGTGGCTTCACCTCCTGGATTCTGAGGCACATCCTTACTGATGAGAATCTTTGCAGACTCACTAGGGATAGAATTGTTTTCTGCACAGTGAAATTCAACAGGAGGACTGCCTACTACTCTCTCATTCACAATCGAGTCGCAGACGAAAGCAGCTGTAGCCGGGTTATAAACTATTGGCTCTTCCTCTGGGTCAGCTACACTGGTTTGCATTAGGCCATCATCTTGTGCACTGGGTAAGGAAGCTGGATTTTGAAAAGACACGTCTTCCACAGAAGGGGCAGGGCGAAAGGCCAGCGAGAGGTCTGTGAAGGCCTCCAGCTTCTGTGAGGTGCTCCTGCAGTTCAGGCAGCAGACATGGGTCCGCAGCTTCCCTCCAAACATCCTCTCTACTAAAGTCTTCTCCTCATCGGCACTGGTGCCAGGAGACCCCGTGGCTGCAGCTGCCTTACTGGCCACTTCCTGTAAAGAAGTGTCAGCACAGCCTGGACCTTCCGAAGGCTCATGTGAGGACTGCACGCGTAAGATCTTTTCTTCTTCATGGAGCCTGCAGGAGGGTACATCACCACATAGCCAAGTTTAATGCTACTTATATTTTGAGATCTTGATGGCTTATAGAAATATGTTAATTTAATCCAGTAAAAAGCTCAATTTAAAGTTGTTTTCTCCTCTTTTCATCAAGAGTATGAACGGTAGAGTCCAGCAAAGCCTTAGAAGACTACCGAGCACTCTACGTTCACTTTTCTGCCCCTGCCCTGCTGTCTTATAGCCCACGTCCCACTGGAGCCAACTACAATCGCTGCTGCGCTGTCTCACACACCTCTCCATGTGCCTGATGTCTTGGCAGCCTAGCACTAAGAAACCACTGACTGTAGGAAAGGCTGGCTGTGCAGGCTGAGTCCAGCCAACTTTACTAGTCAGTCATACTACAGAGAGGAACGAAGACAGAGAAATGCACTGATATAATATGTTTTATTATTAAGTGGTAAAAATACACTATAACTTATCAAACCCTTAAAATTATAAATTGGCTCTTAAGAGGTTTTGGTCTCAGGGTCTCTTTATAGTCATTAAAAAAACCAAAACCAAAACAAACCCTAAGGAACCAGCACCCCAAGTTGGCACTGTTCTGGAAGGTCATGGAACATTTAGGAGGTGTAGCCTTCCTTGCTGGAGTACATTGCCTCAGCTTTGAAGTCTTTCTAGCCTGGCCCCACCTCCTGCGTTCACTCTGCTGCCCAACTGCCAGGCCGACCTTAAATTCCTGCTGCCATACCTTCTCTGCCTCTCTGCAATTGTGAGCCAAAATTACCTTTTCCCTTAAAGTTGATTTTGGCCATGGTATTTTATCAAGTGTTAGAAAAGTAACACACACACACACACGTACATATATGTGCACATATATATGTTGGTTAAATGTATATATGTATATGTACATACATATGTATATATATTTAGTATATAAAAACAGAATATATAAAACAATATTTAAACATGAATTTATTACATATCAATATGCAGCATTTTTAAATGAATGCTTCACATTTTGTAAGCATCTAGCTTCATAGAAGACAGCTGGATATTGGTAGCTGTACTACAACCTTTCTTACCGATATCTGCTTTTTAAAGATGAAATATGTGAAGAAAAGCTGAGTTCCCATAGAAATGTAGTGAAAAAAATGGGAGGACTCAACAGATTTTTTAGGGTCCCTTATGAATCTTCTACTATCTTTCAACAGGTACTTTAAAGTGAAAGCATCCAAAACAAAAACCAAATTAAAAACAAAGAAAAACCTTAAAAACACACAGTAATACAAGGTTATTTTAAAGATCAGTTCTAAAAAGTGTGCTTTAAAGCTAAAATCGGCATGAAGTGGCACTAAAGTACTAAGAAGACACAGTTTAAAGGAAGTTTAAAATACTCTGTACCTGTCCAGCAGAAACCTGAGGTACTCAGAGCAGTCTTGCTGCGACCTGGGAGTAAACCACGGAGGTCTGGAAGCCTCAAAAAATATCCGAGGTGCATACGCTTCCCTCTTGACAGCAGAAAGAAAAAAGACAGTGACTCTTACAGCACACCAGTAACTGAACCTGCAACATGACCCTTAATAAAGACGGCTTACAGCTCTACAGCACTCCATTTGCACGGAGACACACCAGGAATGGGTGTAAACTCAGGGCCAGTGAAACTTTTATGTTGAGCAACCTTTAGTCACAAATGAATTCTGCAGAGAACTGACGTCCAGAAAAGCTGAGGGACTAGCTCAGCCAAGTGGACATCAGGGTGATTACATAAGGTCTCAGCTGTCTCTAACTCAACATTCTGTCTCTGGCATTTCCCCCATGACACGCATGTGTTTGAGTCCCTAATTTCTTTTGAAAAGCTGAGTGTGAGAATGATACTGATGAGTGGTGTGTGTGTTTGTGTGTGGGGGTGACAGAGCATTAGGAGCCATCTAAATCTACTTAGCTGAAATTTTCTGTCTGGTGTAAGTCATACACGTGTGAAATGGGAGCATTTAGAGTAGTTGTTAGAACCTTGATAATCCCCTCCCACCCAGAAGTACAAAGGCAGTCGAAATGGACTCTGGGGCCATCAGGCTCAAATCCCAGATGTTTTCACAAAAAGGAACTGCACAGACATAGGAAATGACCTGACTATGATCTGAATACCTGGAATTCTCTCAATATCTTAAATACTGTGGCATAAAGCAACAGTGCCTTCTCAGTCCAGGAAAATGTTACGTGTTAGGGTTGTTTCACAGCACTTTAAAGGGAGGAAGGTCAAAATCCTAGCTGGGTGCCAACTTCAAGTTAAGCTCATTTTTCTCAGTCAACTGGAGACATATTTTTATCAACATAGATTACAGATCCTCCTAAATGCTGGGATTAAAGGCATGTGCCACCACTTTCACCATGAAGCTATCCTTTCATTCTTGAGAGCAGGGAAACCTTCTAAGGTTTTCTTTCCTAATAGCTCTGGTTTAATAAGTAAATAACGCATACATATCTGCATAAATACGCATACATGTTTATGTATAAAGTAAACATTTAGTTAAATAATTAAATGACTAAATTTCTAGAAAACAATAGGAGAGGAGAGAGAGGTTTTTGTTTTGGTTATGATTTAGTACTGCTTTTGTCGCCCGTCTGATCCTCTTGCCCCACCTCCTGTATACTGAGATTACAAGGGTGTGCCACCACACCTGGCTAAGAGGCAGTCTTCATTTCCTTTGGTCTTGATGTCAATTTGTTAACATATTTCTCCCAGAAAAAACAACATATGAGTGTATTACCAATTCTAAAGTCATGACTGTCACTTCTTGATCCTGTTTTTATTTTTCCCATTTAAAAATATTTGATCTGTATTCCTGGCACTTAAGAGGCAGAGGCAGGAGGATCAGGAATTCAAAGCCAGCCTTGGTTACACAGTTTGAGGCTAGCTTGTGTCACATGTGATCCTGTCTCAAAGCAAATTATCCCTGAGATATTTCTCAGCTTGCATGAGGGACACAAGCATTGCCACGAACTCAATCCTATCAAGTGTCTCACTCCTGCTTTACTCCAGCTCTAACTGCCTGCTGTCACTGCCTCAAGCTGATTTCCCTGAATTAATTTGTGGATATAAAAGGTCACCACAGAGCATTAACGCAAGGACTTACGAGATGAATAATATTTATAAAGACCTGTAATTACAATGAAAGATACATAAAAGAAAATAGAGAAAGGCTGGGCATGGTGACTGGTGCATACCTTTAGAGGCAGAGGCAGGCAGATGAACAAGAGTTCAAGACCAACCTCAAACTACACAGAGAAACCCTGTCTTGAAAAACCAAAGAGAAAAAAGCCTAGACTACAAAATTATTTTAATTGTTCATTATTATATCAATATATTTAAGTCTCTGTAAACTAAAACACACACACACACACACACACACACACACACACACACACACACACACACACACCACCAAAAAACAAAAATCAAGCCACACCAAAAGAAATCTCAACCACATTTACATCTTTTCTTTCCCATTCCTCCCTCTTTTTGAGACAGGGTCTTGCTATATGCACAGCCCAGAGAGGTCCCGAGCTCACTGCAGCCTTTCGCGTGCTGGGAGGACAGGTGTTTGCCACTGAGCCTAGTTTTAAAATTCTTTCCCCATGAAGAAGACTGCTTAGTGACAGGAAATTAGACTTTCTGTATAGTAGGTTTTAGAACAATATATCTGCAGGGATGCGAAGTGGAAGATGAGACAAGTGTGCTCGGTATTTAGGCAGGACCCCTGAGGACTGGTAGATGTCTTACCCTGGGTAAGACATGATAATAATTCCAGCAGTCCAAAAGACCCATTATAGTGTGTAGTTTAAAGAACATTATCATGGAGTTAATATGCACATATTACAGATACTCACTTGTGTATGAGCCAAAAAGGCAAAAAGATGTTGTAATTTTTTCATTAATGAATTACATCCATTTAGATTTAAAGATAACACTTGTCTTCTGAAACTGAAAAAGAACAAAATATGTTATACATATACACATGCACTTTTTACAAGAAAAGCTAAAAGGAAACTGGTTTGGGAATTATTAGCCTCAGTTACCTGAATTACAGGGTGGCCTTTAGCCAATATTTACATGTAATGTAATACACATGTAATATTGTGAAGGAGGACAATAAATGGATGGACTATATGCTATTTCGAGACAGAGTTTCTCTGTGTAGCCCAAGTTGTCCTACAATTTTCTTTGTAGACCAGGCTGGACCTCCTGAACTCAGAGAGATCCCCCTGCTTCTGCGTCCTGAGTGTTGTGATTAAAGGTGTGCACTGCTTCCTGGCTTTTCCTCCTCCTCTTCCTCTTCCTCCTCCTCTTCTTCTTTTTTTTAAGTAAAAGTAAATCTTGAACATAAAAGAAGTATGATGAAAGCCACGTTTGGTGGCATATACCTGTAAACCATCATTCAGTAGGCAAAGGGGAAATATGAGTTGAAGCCATTCTGGCTACTGAGTGAGTTCCAGGCTAACACTGGAAGAAGGGAGGGAGAGGGTGAGCTTACTCAAACAAATAAAACAAAAGTCTAAAAGAAGAAACACACACACAAAAGGGACAAATTATTCCAAAAATAGTATAGAACTAATTGGTTAAACATCAGAAAAAAAATCACTTCAAAGTAAAAAGGGATTTTTTTTTGTGGGCCTAAACTCTAGACAATACAAAAATTAAAACAAAAATATGTAATAAAATACTATAAATTTGAATTGCATGACTGGAAGAAAGCAAACACCACAGGATTATCATATAGAATTTATACAAATTGACATGAAGTAAACAAAACATCAACAGAAAGACACACACAGAAAATAATAGCTCATTCATTTCATTTTGCTCTGAGTAAAGGGGAAAATTCCACAAAGGTCAGCAATGTTCACATAGAAACATAAGAACTAACTAACTGTGAGTAGGCTGTGCAAATGTAGTACGTAATCCTCAGAGGCTGATGCAGGAGGATCAGGAGTTTGAGGTCAGGCTGGGCAAGACCCTATCTTTTCTAAAAATAAGAAAACAAGAATGACGTTTGCCAAATTGTGAAAAATTTAAGACCAATTAAATCAAGTGATGTCAGAGGTTTAAGGTCACAGGTACAATCATATACTGTCCATAAGGTCAAATCTGGCTGGAGAGATGGCCAGTGGGAAAGATGAAGACCTCAGCTCACATCTGCACCTCTCATGTGAAAGACGGGCAAGATGCTTCTCTCCCATAACCCAACACTGTGGGCTAAAGACAAGCGGATTCTGGGAGCCTGCTGGCCAGTGAGTCCCGCTGCAGCAGGGAGCCCCAGGTTCCATGAGTGCCATGAGGTGAAGAAGCAATTAAGGAGACATCTGGACTCCACATGCGTCTGCAGGGTGAACAACCCTCATCTGACTCCTACAGTGTTTAAGGGAGAGTAATTTGGCATGTCGTAGTCAAAGAAAACCTTATCTGCACATGGTTAGAGAAATGTCCGCTATGAACAAAACTATCTGACTGTCAGCAAAAAAGTATAGGTAAGGGGATGTCAGGCTAGCAAGATGGTTCAGTGGGAAGGTACTTTTGCCACACAAGTTTGGAGATCTGAGTTCTAGTTCTGGAACCCATGACTAAAGGTGGAAGGAGAAAGTGGACTCCTTCTGGTTTCTACATGTATGTCACGACATGCATACATGTTCCCATCCCACATTAACAAATACATTTAAAGCAAAAACATATAAATAAAAACTATGTCCTACTCACTCAGAGTAACAGATCTGTATTGCTTTCACATGGAAAAGTTCTTAAGTGCTAAAATTTCAACAAGATTCTCTCAACATGTATGTGGACACATACTAATCATAAGTAACTGTTTTTGTATTAGATAATTATAGAAAATAATCTGGAGCAATGCACATAGCTGACATTTTTGAGAATGTATGCACTTGGTTTTTATGAGGGTATGTTTTTTAAAACCATGAATAAGAATTCATGCATTCCTTAAGAGTTCTTCCTGTTCTGAGATACCACCACAATGCTTTCTAGTTACAGTTGCTTTTGGTCCCTACTTTGCATAGTAGGAGATGGCTGGCAAGATGACCTCTGGTGGTGAGATGTGGATTCTTCAGTCTTAGATCTAATGCCACCTGTGTCCAAGAGTACATCTTTATTTAAAACAACAAAAGTTGCCAAATACAAACCAACCAACAACAAAACCTAATGAAACCCTACCGGGTTCTTACAATCAGGGACAAACACAGAAACCTAAAGCTAAGCCCCCTAAGAGCCTGATGCCTCCAGGTGGGTGTTAATATCTCCCATCTTGGAGTCAGCTCAACTCTATTGGCACTAAGAGAAAAATACATTTTTTTTTTTTTAAAAGGAAAAGTTGACTATAATGTTGTACCTGCAAGGGCAGTAATTTTTTTTTTTTTTTTGAGATAGAGCCTCATGTAGTCCAGGTTAGCCTTGAACACACCACATAGATGAGGATCACCAAGAATGTATGCTGCTCATGCCTGCTAAGATTATAGATGTGCAACACCAAGCCTGACTTTATGAGGTGCTAGGGATCAACAGTGGGGGTACTCTAGCTGCATCTGAGCTACTCCTCCAGAGCAAGGATGCTACTCAGCCAACAACAAACTGACTTCAGATTTCCTGCTTACAAAAGAAAATTGATTCGAAAGTAAATTCAGGAATGTAAAGGAGCATGCCTTTTACACATCTGGTCAGTAACCAACATCATGGCAGGCTCTGCAGGCACGAGGAGCATACATTCTTGGTGATCCTCATCTATGTCAAAAAAAAATTACAGATTTATAATAGTCAAACTTAAGGTCATGTTAGTTAGGTTTTCTAGACAGACTGATATATTTTAGATAGACAGGCATCTTCAAACACTTCAAAGACCTATAGAATATGCATTTAATGTTTTAATAACTTAGAATTCTTTTGGTGCGAGACACATCTGCTCCTGGAAGCACTGATCTACTTCTGAGAGCAGGATGGGTACTGAAGACACCCCATATGGAGTTTGTTTTCTTCTTGCCAAAAACTGGCCCGAGCAATAGACCAAATGGTTTGTAATTAATATTAAGCCTCTGAGTGATTATTTTAAAAGTGGCTGTGGGACTGGGTGGGACAGAAAAACCTCCGTTTACAAACAACCTAAGCTTTCATAATTAATAAGAGGTCTCTGTGGTATTATTTGGGAGCTGGCTATCAGGACAGAGAAAGTCTTTTTACAGGCAATGTCAACATTCATGCCGCTTCCATGGGAGGGGTGATTCTTGCCTTCTCAGCATGTATTCATTTCTAGTTAAGTCAGAACACTCACAAGTAAACTTACTCTGTAGCCATAAACAATGCTTGTAAAACACTGTTCATGTAACATGTGTTTCCCAGGTTAATAAGACCAGTTTTCCCAGTTTCAGATTTTCCAGAAAGTCTAGACAAGCAAGACGCCAAAGCATTGGATTGAGAAGTCCAGGCACTTTGATTGAGAATCAACTTAATCTTCTCTTCACTGGGTTTAGGAAAATCCTAGGTCATAATGAAAAAGAAAAAATAAGTTTAAAAGTAAAGTAAAAGCTATATTTCAAATTAAGAAGCCAATACCATAATAAGGATTTTCCCCACTGACATTTAAGCTTTTTTTGCTCTCACTCATTTTGTATATTACTGACAGCATTTGGTCAGCCCTAAAAACAATTAAATTATGTTTCGGGGTGCCAGCTAATTTTGATGGTCAGCTTGACTGAATTAAAAACAAGGAGGAGTTAATCAGGTACACTTCTGGGTATGTGCGTGATGGTGTCTCTAGACTGGCTTAACTGAGGGGACAGACTCACCTTGAATGTGGGCTATGCTGTCCCAGGGCCCAGGACTAAATAACACAAAAGGAAAAGGAAAAAGCTAGCTGAGTGTTGATATTCACCTTTCTCTGCTTCCTGCTCTTCTCAGGGTGGATGACTCTTGAATTATAGCTGAGAGCTGCTCCTGCTACCATGATCCCTACAGTGATGAAGTAGGCCCTCAGACTGAAAGTCAAAAGAATATGTCCTCCTTTACGTGGCTTCTTGACACTAAGCTCATCACAAGCAGAACAGTAATAGACATGGGAAACAAATGTCTCCTAAAATCTTAAGGAGGTTTATTTATTTGAGACAAAATCTCAATCTGTAGCCCAAGCTTGGCTTGAACTCACAATAATCCTTTTGCCTCAGTATCCCAAGTGTTGAGATCGCAGACATGAGATAACATGCTTGTCTTAAAATACTTTAAAGTTAGCCAGGCGGTGGTGGCGCACGCCTTTAATCCCAGGAGGCAGAGGCAGGCGGATCTCTGTGAGTTCGAGGCCAGCCTGGTTTACAAGAGCTTGTTCCAGGACAGGAACCAAAAGCTACAGAGAAACCCTGTCTCGAAAATAAAAAAAAAAAAACAAAAAAACAAAAAACAAAAAAAAAACTTTAAAGTTGAAGGAACAAGAAATTCAAATCACATGTCAGTTACTTGTATCCAAAGTCTGGTTTACTGCTCACTTAGTAGTACACAGGACTAACCCTAGAAATGAGGGCCTAGAGTAGGAGTGACAAGTCAGGTTAGCATAAGGACCTCAGACTGTGAAAAGTAAAACTCAATCTCATGTTTTGCCACCTAGAAAATCACCACTACAGCCAAGTAGTACTGCACACCTTTAATCCCAGCATTTGGGAGGCAGAGGCAGGCAGATCTCTGAGTTCAAGACCAGACTGGTCTACAGAGCGAGTTCCAGGACAGCCAGGTCTATACAGAAAAACCCCGTTTTGAAAAACAAAAACAAAACAAAACAAAAAATTAAAAAAAAAAGAAAAGGAAAACACTATGACACAGCCTTCTTCTTTAGTAAGAAAGTAAATAATGTAGTAAGCAGAAAATGAAATAGAAACTGAAGTGTAAATGACTTCACACTCAGGTAGAGCAATGGGCAATAAGAACCCTAGAAAATCACTTATGCTTGAATGATTAGTTTTTCTAGACTGAGATTACCATCTAATGCTCACACTACAGAAATCTAACACTTTGACATAGCACTTTAAGACGTCCCTCCCCACCCCTTTCTTCTGTCTGTTGGCAGCTGATAGAAACACTCTCCTTAGCCTGAGAGCTCCTTTGGAGATGAACTGAAAAACTGAAGAGTGTCAGTCAATAAAATGGCAGCAATGAGGGCAGACAGTAATGACCTATCACGTCTGTGGCAAAACTTCCGTATGTAATCTACTTCTGAGAGGGCAGGGTCATACCAGCACCACAGAGGCATTTTGTTTTAGACTCAGTCCTTAGTCTGAATTAGCTGGATATAAAAACATTCTTAATTTCCCTTACACATATGGGTAGTAAGGCAATGTGGTCTGTATATTGTATTTCCAACATTAATATCATGATTAGAATTGGTATTTAGTAACTTCTGATTAAGTCTGACTCAATTAAGTTTTTCAATTCTTTGACGATACTCTGATTTTCTAGTCAACCATTTTGCAATACTGACAGAAGCAACACTTTCTTGAACCTGCCATTTATAGAATTTGAAAAACAAGGTAAACAAATATAGACATTCACAAAGTCTACAACACAAAAGAAAACCAAAATAGAGAGGGAGCCAGTCAAGTATTTCCTCGATTCCAAGATAGATTTAACTGTTCAACATTTCTGATACTAAGATGCAAAACTGATGTCTGTGCACATTCCATGTAACATACTGTCACTAGCCAATTCCTTTAACAGCTTTATAAATTTAAAGGAACTATTTTACTTGATGGCACCACAGAGCTAAGAATGTGCCTACTGATTTAGAATGGTGGTGTCAAAAAAGAACAGAGAATGAAATCATCTTTTTTTTCTAATTCATTTTTTTTTTCATTTTACGTACTAGCTCTAGTTCCTAGTTTCCACTCCTTCCTCCCCTCCCACCCTCATCCACTCCTTTGGGGAGTCAACCATGTCTGGTATACCAAGTTAAGGCAGGACCAAGTCTCTCTGCCCTGTATCAAGGCTGAGCAAGTGAAATCACCACCTTAAAAGCAGCTCATTATATAAAATAATACATTTGCCAGACTGGTCCGTTACAGTGTGTGCAGCTCACAGGACTGGTACACAGCCATCATACCTTTACTGCCTCCAGAATAGGTTCGTAGAGATCTGGAAATCCGGAGTAGTGATACATCATACAGTGCACCAACTCCGTTACCTGCACTAAGAAGGCTGTGCTAGAAGGCAGGCCATCACTTCTGAAGGAGTGAACCAAGTTCACTACATGAGGAACAATCTGAAGAGAAAAGAGAAGCATTCTGTTCACACAAGTTGACAGCATACAGACAGAACGCAATTGTTATATGATTAGCATATACTTTTCTGTATGTTTAGTCATGTTTTTCTTAATGAAGTCACATAATTGTAATCATGTTAAAAATGTATTATTTATATGTATATGTGTCTGGAATCACTGTCTCCCACATGTGTATAGATGCCTATAGAGAACAGAGGATGGGTAGAATTCTCCTGCAGCTGGCAGGTGGCTGTCAGCTACTCGGCTCCTCTGGCGAGCACTGTTAACTGCTGAACCATTTTTCCAGCTCCTGTAATCTCATTTAATACTCTTCTCCCTCCGCTCAGCATAAAGTGTATGTCACCAAGCCCAACAACCTATGGAACCTCCACGGTAGAACTCACTGTCAAATTGTCCTGACTTCCACACACACATTATAACACAGACATGTAGACACAAACATACACACATCATTAATAATTAATAATAATAATAATAATAATAATAATAATAATAATAATAAAAGGGCCTGTGAGTTGCCTTTGTAGGTTAAGGTGTTTACTAACAAGCCTGAGGACCAGAGTTCAGTCCCCAGAACCCATATGGTAGAAAAAGAGAACCAACCTCCATAAATTGTCTTTTGACCTCTGTAACGTGTGTCATGGTATGTATACAATCCACCTAAAATACCAACTAGGTGTCATATAGAAGCTTCAGTCATTGTTGCATTTAAAAAATGCCATCAGTTGAAAAATGTTATGGTTATTCTATTGACTAGATAATTTTTTTAAAAACTGTTTTGGGGTACTAAGGCTCAAGCCTCACTTTTTTATGCCAGGCAAGTGCTCTACTATCCGAGTAACAACCACAACCCAACCAGATTATTTAACAGAACATTAAAAAAATCCCAAACTGGAATCAGTGAAAGAGCTCCATCTAGTGTAAGTTTGAGTTTAAAAATTTCAGTTAAAAAAATTATATATTTTGCATAGCAATGTGAACTCCAAGAAAGTCTCTGAAATAACTTACATATGTAACTAAAATTGTGGTCAGATATCAGGATTATATTGTTTGATAAGCACATGAATGATACCTTAGATTAAAAAGAATCCTTATTTACAAACAGCTGCTCCAAAAATAAAGCCAATCAAAAACATCTACTATTTTTAAGAAACTGGAAATAAAAATTGGAAAAATTTAAATGTTCATTATTTATAAAAATCTTGAAAATATTCAATATTGATAACCAGTACAATAATGATCTTTCATTTAAAATCAGTCTAAAAGCCAACTCATACAAAGATTTAAGACATTATAATCAAAAAGAAACATTTTATTTTACAGAAATGACTATTATTATGAAAGAACACTTTTCAATTTTTAATTATTATTAAGTATAATTATTAAACTAATTATTAATCACAATCTGATATTACATATATATAACTTCTGAAACCTTAGTGTCTCAGGTTCCGTATGCAGAACATCTCTGCAGCTCCAACTCCTGATAAACTGCAGTCCACGTTCTATCAGGGCTGTCTCATCAAACAGTACTAAGAACAGCTGGTACTGGCCCAGTCAGCAGTCAGATTCTTCAGTCAACAGTAATATCTGCCCTGCACTGTCTGGATTTATTCTGTTAAATACATTAAATCATAGGATAGCTTTTACGCCACCTTCTTTAAACTCAATTCTATTACAGTTACTGATAAGGTCAAACTAGTTTTAAATTTATGATTTTAAAATTTAACTTTTTATTAACTGAAATTGTTCTTAAGGCAATTCAAACATATATAAACATTCTAATTATTCTCATTCCACACCCTCTCTCTTCCTAAAAAAGTTTTATGTATTTGGGTGCTTTCCCTGCATGTACGCTCATGCACCACATGCATCCCTGGCCTGGTGCCCAGAGGGTGTCAGATGCCCTGGAACTGGAGTTATAGATAGTTTTAAGTCCTATGTGGGTGCTGGGAATTAAACCTAGGTCCATTGGAAGAATAACCAAGTTCTTAACTGCTGAGCCATCTTTCTAGCCCTTCCACACCTTAGGCTTATGATTTTGTGCTGAGCTCTGATTACAACTTTCCTTGGGTACAAGTAGCTGCATACAGCTTGAACATGCCTGCTACCAGCTTCTAATGAGTTTGTTCTTTTTCTATCGTGTTTACATCTCCTGCCTCCTTCCTCCCCCACACCCCCAGGATATAACCTAGGGACTCCTGCATCTTTTTGTTTGTTTGTTTGTTTTTGTTTTTTATTGATATTTATTGAGCTCTACATTTTTCTCTGCTCCCCTCCCTGCCTCTCCCTTCCCCCCTTCAATCCTCCCCCAAGGTCCCCATGCTCCCAATTTACTCAGGAGATCTTGTCTTTTTCTATTTCCCATGTAGATTAAATCTTTGTAAGTCTCTCTTAGTGTCCTCATTGTTGTCTAAGTTATCTGGAATTGTGGTTTGTAGGCTGGCTTTCTTTGCTTTATGTTTAAAAACCACCTATGAGTGAGTACATGTGATAATTGTCTTTCTGTGTCTGGATTACCTCACTCAAAATAATGTTTTCTAGCTCTATCAATGTTCCTGCAAAATTCAAGCTGTCGTTATTTTTTCTGCTGTGTAGTACTCCATTGTGTAAATGTACCACATTTTCCTTATCCATTCTTCGATCAAGGGACATTTAGGTTGTTTGCAGGTTCTGGCTATGACAAACAAAGCTGCTATGAACATAGTTGAGCACATGTCCTTGTGGTACGATTGAGCATCCTTTAGATATATACCCAAAAGTGGTATTACTGGGTCTTGAGGAAGATTGTTTCCTAATTTTATGAGAAATCGCCACACTGACATCCAAAGGGGCTGTACCAGCTTGCATTCCCACCAGCTATGCAGAAGTGTTCCCTTTTCCCCACAACCTCTCCAGCATAAGTTGTCATCAGTGTTTTTGATCTTGGCCATTCTACAGGTGTAAGATGGAATCTCAGAGTTGTTTCGATTTGCATTTCTTTGATGACTAAGGGTGTTGAACATTTCCTAGGGACTCCAGCATCTTAAAGGAGTGCTCTATCACTGAGAATATCCCTAGCCCTCACCTCTGCATTTCTAAACACAACTCAGTGATAAGTCTGTAAAAATCTGTTACTTTCTTGCTAAATTAGTCTAAAATCCAAAATTACTTTAAAGTATTTCTTTATAGGTGAAGAGAGAAAGATGAAAGCTAAGAATTAAAAAAAAAATGAATTTCATAGTTTCAATTCTTCCAAAGCTCTTCTAGTGCAGATTTGGTCTTTAAAACCAGGTTACAGTTTTGTGTCCTATGACCTCCTAAATGGTCACTTGTCACCTGCGTGGAAATAAGACAGTCCTTCACACCAACACAGACTGCCACACAAATAGTTGTAAGCCACCATGTGGTTGCTGGGAATTGAACTCAGGACCTCTGGAAGAGCAGGCGGTGCTCTAAACCACTGAGCCATCTCTCCAGCCCTATGCTTGAATTTCTAAACACAAAATGTAATGCATGACTGATGATGCTCATCCCAGGCTACCGCTCACACTCACCCACACACAAATCCTTCACTGAATCATGTGGAGTCACTGCTAATTTAACTACCACACACTTCACTACTAGATCGCCAAGATGTTTGTAGTTGAACTTTGTAGAGTACTTACACAGTATTGTTTCGATTTTCAGGCTTTACTAAGTCAGATCAAAAAATTTCGATTTCAAATCTAGATATTTCTTAAATAGGATGATTTAAAACTAGTTTAATTCAAAAGCTAAAATTTCAAAGTCAAAAATTTGTTATTTTAACTCACTTTTTTCAGAAATGGGAGAGAAAAAAAAATACAAAAGGTAAGGAAGTACTTTTTTTTTTTTTTAAACAAATTGCAAGGAAAAGAATAGGGCCGAGTGGTGGTGGCATACAACCTGTAACTCCTAGTACTAGGGAGCCGGTGGATCTCTGTGAGTTTGAACTAGGACAGCCAAGGTTGTTAAACAGAGAAACTGTGTCTCAAAACAACAACAATAAAAAAAAAATAGGTTTATAGCAGGGCCTAAGTGATCACCTAGAGATTAAGGAATGGCATCAATGTAGAAGGCAATGTGCAATAGTTCATTTCCCAGAACTTCGAAAAGAACCCTTTTCTCAGAGGGCCTGCACATGAAGACAAAGACAGATGTTTTCTCTGCTGAAGCATTTTGTTTATATGCCTACTAAAGTAGCTCAAAATTGAGACTCATCTGATAAACAAAGAGTCTTATGGTTTCACCATCAATTTCACTACAATGAGAACAGAAACTACAGAAAGCACTCATCCAGAATATCAAATGAAATGAGTTATTGCCACGGTTTCCTTAAAACAAAGCTTGTGGGTTTCCCCCAAAGGAAGAGGCCCTGGGCAGCCTGTGTGAGCCGGCAGTACTGCGGTTCCTTAGCTGAACACAGCCAGGAGGAATGAAGTCTGCATTTCTGCATGACTTCTCTGACTTGTCAGGGTACATTAGGGTCCCTAAGGTGGTGCATGCTGCTGCTGAGTTTCTACTCTTGTAAAACATGAGCAGACCTTGGAGAATGCAGATAACCACCTGAAAGTCTCCTGAAGCGGACAGATTCCCAAAACATGTTGTCACTCCTCGTCTGCAGTAACTGACAGCTGCAATCAGATCAAAACCAGCAAGCAGCTGCTTCCGGGTGGCAGGCACAATTGTGACTACTGTTAAAGACGGCGTTAGTGGACGGAGGACTCAACTCTTTTCGTGCTTTCCAGTGCCACCACCAGCACTGATGCCACACCGATTCTGCACTGTTGATGTGTAAAGGCCCCTGCATTGATAGCTCCCTGTGCAGCAGCAACTTCCAGTTGCGGGTGATGGCTCTGAGTGGGCCAGTTTTGGTGAAGCACAAAACTTTGTAAAAATATACTCTTTGCCAGAATATTCTACAAACTCAATTTGTTAAAAATTTATAGTTACATGAAATACTATAAAGCTAACCTACAGTCTTTCCATTATAATGTGAGTTTGACAAGTATTTAGAGAGCTTGTATCATACTTACCAAATGGAATGCCTCTGGAGAATGCTGAAAACTAAGCAGCATATGAGAGAGAACCGCAAGAGCACCAGGTCTCACAAGAGGAAACCAAAGTCGATTAAAAACCTGCAGAATGAGAGAGTATTCTCAGAGTTCACAGGAAAAGCACTAGCCTTCCCTTGCTGACAGTCATGTATGTGAGTCTCCCTCTTCCTTTAAAGCTCTATCCTAACACATTATTAGACTTTGCGGGAGAGAAAGGAAGTATAATAGGACTGAAGTCAAAGAGAATGTAACGATCTAAACAATTCTCAAAACTCCCCCATTAAGTGAAAATATGTCCAGATATGTCAATAAGCATATTTACTATGGAGTCACCATTCAGCTTACTCCATCAATATTACTGAATAGCTATGATTGTTTGGCACTGTTCCAGGTACTGTAGGTCATATATGAGTTATAGTTAGAGGAAATTTACTAGATAACAAAAAGTAATAAGCATAGATACATGCTAAAAATACGAAGTAGAACACAGTGACCAGGAAACATTGGGTAGCAAAGGAGCTTATCATTTTATAGAGGTTAAAAATGCCCCAGGAAAAAGGCAACATCTGAGTGGAAACTGAAGGGACATCAGCTTCATACACTTAGGACAAGAACATTTATAAACAAGGGCAGACAGTACTGCAAAGGCCCTAGGTTCTCCAGACTGGTGTGTCAGACCACAGAGGACAATGTCACTGGAAGTGAGAAATGGGATAAGAAAGGACAGCAAATGGAGCTCTTATGCAACATTTATAAGGAACCAAAAGCAGGAGCAAGGAAGTTACTGAAATCAGTGCTACAAGAGATGATGGCAACTTTGGACCAAGGTATAACAGTGATGTAATTGGCTAAAATTGGTAGTAGGATTCCGGGTTATTATTTAAAGGCAGTTAGAATTTGTAGGACAGTGGTTGAGTCAATAAAGAGAGGTAAGGGTTGCATCAAAGACTAGGGCCTAAGGGAGGGGAGCTTTGTGAGATAGCTATCTACGAAGAGGCAGAGGACCAGTTTGGGAGGAAAAATCAGAAGACTGTGGATAAGGTGAGTTTAATATTTCTGAGTATAGATAGATAGGCTACTCACTTCTTGAGTTAGTTAACACCTATGTCTTTGGAATATAGTTTAGCTTTCTCTTGCTGCAATAAAAACCTTTATGGGGAAAAAAAAACAACCTCACTTCAAAACACCCCCTCCCCGCAAAAAGAGAAAAGAAGAAAATAAAGAGAAAGATCTGAGTGTAGATAACCAAATAAATGTGTGGTGGTTTGGATGAGAATGGCACCAAAGGCTTAGTCACCAGGGGGTGAAACTGCTTGAGAAGGATTAAGAAAATTAAGAAGTGTGGTCTTGCTGGAGGAAGAATGTTACTGGGGGTGGGCGCTGAGGTTTCAAAGCCCATGCCAGGCCCAGTGTTTTTCCCTTTCTCCTTCTCTCTCTCTGCCTGCAGATCAGGATATTAAGCTCTCAGCTACTGCTCCAGAGCCATGCTTGTTTGCTTCCCACCTTGATGACCATGAACTAACCCTCTGAAACTGTAAGCAAGCCTCACTTAAGTGCTTTCATTTATACGAGTTTTTCTTAGTGGTGTCTCTTCATAGCAACAGAACAGTAGCTAAGACAAAATGGATATGGAATTCAAGGGCAAACAAATGAAATATAAATCTGTCAGTCATAAAGTTGGACACTTTATTCAAAGCCATAGAGCACTCATGATTACTGCATGGTGCAGAACACTTAAGCATGAATTAAGAGAGAAAGTGGGCCAAAGAAAGTTAGGAGACTGATACCCCAGCAAAAGACAAGAGACAAGAGAGCACAGTGTCCTGGGAATTAAGTAAAGAAAGTGTTTTAATGAGGGAGTGATTTGGCTCAGGATGTGGATCGGATGGAAGTTGCTTAACTTTGATCCCTAGCACCTTGGAAAAACCAAAACCCCAAACAAAAAATGTGGTGATCAATTGTGTCTTGGGTTTAGCAAAACATGAAGTAGAATCTTAGAGGGCAGTTAGGTAGAGCACAGTGCTAGAAGTTTGATGATTTGGATTTAAGAGTTCATGGGAGCAGAGCATGGTGCTAAATTCCTATAACCTTTCTATGTGTGTGGCTACAGCAGGAGGATTGTGAGTTGGATGTCAGTCTGACCTCTGTAGTGAGACAGTCTCAGAGAAGCAGAAGATAAAAACACCACCATAATCATTAACAACAACAAACAACAACCCGGAAAAGCAAACAAAAAAGGGCTAGTAGGTGGATTGTTTTCACATTAAAAGTTTGAACAGAGCAAACTAATTTCAACTGACTATTTCCTACATGGCAATGGCTTTTGCCCCCTAAAACCTATTTAAAACAAACCCAAACTAGGAACACGCTCGGAAGTCTATGCATTCCGATGGGCTGATCCACTTCGACTTACCAGTTCTATTTTCAGCAAAGTAACGTCTATTAAAATAGTAAACTTCTGAACAGCTGCCAGTCCTTTCAGGAGAGCAATTACCCAGGTATCCACATGCTGAGCCAACGGCCAAGATAGCCAGTCAATCATTCTAAAAAGTGAAGGAAGACATAATTATCAGTACTTCAAATATTTTCAACATCATTCAGGAATAGCAAGAGTTACAACTGGCCGGGCATGCCTTTAATCCCAGCACTCGGGAGGCAGAGGCAGGCGGATCTCTGTGAGTTCGAGACCAGCCTGGTCTACAAGAGCTAGTTCCAGGACAGGCTCCAAAACCACAGAGAAACCCTGTCTCGAAAAACCAAAAAAAAAAAAAAAAAAAAGTTACAACTGTGGCCTGTCTTCAAGCACTTTCCAGTCTTGTAAGCTGACAGTTTCTTTATTCAATGTATTTCCATATGAAAGACTTTATTATAAATGACCATTTCTCATAACTGTCAAGTTTATATTTATATATCTATATATCACTCGTTCAACAGTAACTGTTATCTGTTATAAGGACTTTAAAATCAGACATCTGAACTAAGATGCATGAATATCAACTAAGATTTTGCTTCTTGCTAAGTAGTGTAATGTGAAACATACCATTAAAGCGCCTACATTCTGAATCATGGTGCAAGTGTCTCTACCTCTTTCAAAATTCTACACACAATGACAACAAGGAGAACCGCTAATCATAAAAAACACTGTGTAAATATTCTAATGACCTGATTTTCTATTATTGCCTATTTCCTTATATCAAGTCAGTTCAACAGGAAAAAGATGAAGTAATGAGGCCTTTTTTCTAAAGCTAGATATACAGCACACTAAAGACTAGTTCAACTCTTTGGAAAGCAGCCAGGCTATGTAATTGATATAACTGATGAAGTAATCTATTTAGATGGATTAGATACTAATAAAGAGTAAAAAAAAAACTTTACAGGTTTCTAGAATCAAAATAACTGGTTTAAAAATCTCAATTCACAATTTATTAGTTGACAGAATCTAAACACCTTATTTTCTCTTCCTTAGTTTCTTATCTCTAGGTTATAAATATGCTTATTTACAGGGCTGTTCTGAAGATTAAATGAATGAATAACACTGGAAACACTCATCATGAATGTAACCCTCCACCAAATATTAACCCAGGGAGCAATTATCATCTTTTTAAAAAGTTTACTTATTATTGCTGGTGAGTGTGGTATCATGTATATGTCTATGCATGCCTTGACAGACACAAGGAGAACAAAGCATGGGTTCTGAGGAATGAACTGAGGTTGTCAGACTTGCGCAGCAAGTACGTTTATCCCACTGAGTCATCCTGTTTGTCCAGCAATAAACACCTTGATTGTACAAAATGTCAGACACAAATACTGAGGATATAGGCTGTGATCAAAAGAACACTACCATGTTAAAAGCACTGACATGGGCATTATATAACTATCTTAAGACTGGAATATCATCATCAGTCTTTTTCTTTTGGCTTTCAAGACAGGGTCTCATTCTGTTGCCCTGGCTGGTCTTAAACTTGTGGAAATTCTCTTGTCTCAGGGTCCAAGTGAAGGGTTTATAGTAGTGCACAACAACGTTGTTTTGTTTTTCAGATGTAAATGTTCTAAAAAGTATTGACGTGTGGATCCCAAATACAAGGCATACTAACTGCCTGTTACATGGGAGCCCTCCATTCCTAACATACATTTTCCTTTTCTTCTTTTTCTGGCTGCTCACAACAATAACTGCCACAAGTCATTGAAGTAGTTGCTAACAGCTACTCTATCATCTACCTATTGCAGGGTTGTTTTTACAAAAATCTGTAGTCATTATACAAAGAATAAGAAAGAGGCATATGTGCATTTCTTTCAAGTATATACAGGCTCGGGGAGAGTACATGGTTGGGCTGGCAGTGTGCTTGTTGGTTGACCATGCACAAAGCCTCGGGTTTGATCATCAGCACTTCATAGTGGCATGTGTCTATAAATCCCAGCACTTGAGGAGAATCAAGCTGATCTTTAGTCATGACTATCAATTCACGGAGGGATGGGGTGCAGTAAAACCAAGTAGGGTGTGGTGGCACACACCTTTAATTCTAGCACTTGGGAGGTAGAGGCAAGCAGAGCTCTGTAAGTTAGAGATCAGAAAACGATACATAACAAGACTCATCTTTTAAAAAAAAAAAGCAAAATAAAAAGTAAGACTTATAGGAGTCTACTCTTGCTGGGAACAAGTCATAGCGGTCAAGCACTTGCCTAGTATGTGCAAGACCTTGGGCTTTATCTACAGTATTGCAGCCCTCACTCCCAAATGTATAATAACATATCTCCAGCATTGTTTATGACATGGCAAAATTGCAAAAGCCATAAATGGCCACCCACAAGGTAAAAAATAAAATCAATATAAATACAATAAATAATAAATATAAATACACTGTAGTACTGACAATGTAGAATACTGTGGAAGAATTTTAGTACTGAGGAAGTTCTGCACAAAGCTATCCACAGCAATCTAAAATGGAAAACTATGAGCAGGGCATGGTGGCTCATCTGTAATCTCAGCACTTAAGAGCCTAAGGCAGAAAGACTGCCATAAGTTTGAGGACAGCCTGGACCATACAGTGAGCAAGCTTGGGCTAGACCAGGGTCTCAACCTGTTCCCCTCACCCCCCAAATAAAATATCTGACATATTGTTAAATAATGGCAGTAAGTTAAAAACGACGAGTCATTTTTGTGTAAGTGGAAATAATGCACATGAAAATAAGGTAGGTGCGCACCTGTCTTTGGCTCTGTGGATGGCGGCACTGTCAGTGCAGAACATGTGCACAGGAGACCAGAACCCTCATCTCAGTCTAAGGAGAGGATTGACTCGAAGGAGAAGGAGTAACAGCCACTTGATAGTAGCTCTTTATTATTGTTAATCACTTATTTAATCGGCCTTTTCCTGGAGTCCTCTTCTAGTTTCTCATCTTATAATCATCCCCACTGCCTCTTTCTCAGGCTCCTTCTAACTGGATGAGTGCTCTGATGAAGATACTAAATGTGAGTGCTCCTGCACCTCCCACCATGCAAGAACAAGTGGAAGGATCCATGGTCTTGATCTCAGAATTTCCACCCATCAGGACTGCAAGAAGTATATTTCTGTTGTTTATAAATTACCCAGTCTGAGGTATTTTTTTTAATAGTAGTCTAAACAGATTAAGACAGAAGTCACTCATGGACCAAGCAGTGTTAGCGATGTCTGCACTATACTCTGGAATATAAAGTGCAATTTTGGGGTTGTACTTTAATTTTAACTGTGGCAGTCCTTTGTATTTTGGCCTCTCTCCTCCAGTGATTGTGTGGTTTACATCTAGTACTTTGGATTCTATTGTTTATAGTAAGGGCATTTATTCCTATAGCTCAGAGAAATACATGCAGCTTTAAAACTGTAACATTAAAACAGGCAATATGATGAAAAGCAACAGAATAAAGTTAATTATAAATTATGGAATATAAAACCAACTTTCACTTTTACAAGGCAGCTTGAGGACTGCATCCAGCTTTCAGTCTTACCTGGCCCAAAGCTTTATTAATAGGAAATTTTACACAGACAATTTGACCTCAGGCTTCTTTTGAAAATTCTGATAAGGCAAGACCAGATTCAAGTTTCTCTGTATCGACAGACACCTGGAGCTGAAGCCTATCTTTCTCTCTCAGAAGTTATTTATGCACCCCAGTCCCCATTGTTTCACTGACTCCTGGCCTGTTTCACACGTGAATGTTATTCATGGTCTTGAAATATATTTACATTTGACCAACTATAAGACTAAGACTACAGGCCGGGCGTTGGTGGCGCATGCCTTTAATCCCAGCACTCTGGAGGCAGAGGCAGGCGGATCTCTGTGAGTTCGAGACCAGCCTGGTCTACAGAGCTAGTTCCAGGACAGGATCCAAAGCCACAGAGAAACCCTGTCTCGAAAAAAAAAAAAAAAAAAAAAAAAAAAAGACTAAGACTACTGTAACAAAACGGGTTTGATTTCCACAAACGGTAGACACAGAGGTCAAAGGACTTAGTGATATTAATCAAAGAGAGTAAGAAAAGAACGGAGTTACACTTGCTTCTAGATTTGTGATCTGAGACATTAGAAGCACAAGTTACAGGTTAATTGGTTCCACAAATTAAAGAGCACAAAGAAGAAGCTAGGTGCATCTGTGTTGTAGAGAGCATAGCACTTTCTGTGTGCTCAACATAAAAAACCTCAGTTCATGTAACTGTAACAACAGAGACAGAAGCCACTGTAATCCTCACCTCCTGTCTGAACAGGCTAAGACAGGAAAACTCAAGAAACAAAATTGAGCAGCTAAGAACCAGAAGGCTAAAGCTCAATTAGAGAACAACACTGTCCCTGACACAGGCACACAAGAGCTGGAACAAGCACCACAGATGGGTAGTACTTCACAGAGAAGAATGAGCAGATTAGAGGACAAGGCAGGGACTTCCTGACTTATGACAGGTTCTGGAGACTTTTGCAAATGGGAAATACTGTAAGAAGTAAAGCCTTAAAAACAACATACCAAACATCCTGACTTAGCAACACAGTCCAATGTAGTGTACTGGGTGCTTACCCTGCTTGAGTGGCTGACTCGGAGCTGTGGCTCGCTTTGTCTATTAGCATTTCAAAAAAAGTATCATACTTTATACTCTAGCCCAGGAAAGAGAAATTCAAAATTCAAAGCATGGCTTCTACTGAATGCTTGTTTTGGCACCATCAGAAAGTTGAGAAATCATAAACTGAGCCAACCTAAGTTAGATGCTGTCTGTGCTGGTATGTCCCTCTAATACCCAAGGCCTTGCTTCCTTTTTTACTTTAGTGCACAGTCACCTCAATGAACCCTTCCTTAGCCATCGTACTGAAAACTGCAAAGCACTTACTTACAGCCTACCTCTTATTGTCTACCTTTCCCGATAAATACTTATTATCATTTGACATACTAAATTATTTACTAAATGTCCAAAGATAAAATTTAAACCCCAAACAAAATCAACTTATTTAGCAGTAGGGCAAAAAAGCCAGGCCTGTCTAACTTGCGCACCCATTACTACACGTTTTTACATTTTTAAAATCAGGATGCATGCTGGAATCATGAAGTATTACTACATTACTGTTGGTCTGTCTGACTATAAAGGAAGCTCATCAAAGTATTTATATTGACCAATTTGCTCAGGGTATTTTGGGCACTGTCTGACACCTGCTAAGGTGAGTCACTTTAAATGAATGCCTGCATAAAAGCATAAAGTGCTGCAAAGGGCAAATCAGTTTATATCTAGACATGGGAGACAAGACTGCACATCATTTAGGATAAGAAGAAAAATGTGTTATCAGAAACACCCGACAATCAGACTGGCAACAGCTCCCAGAGCAAACAGCAGATGCCCAACAGCTATCACTTTAAAAATGTTAAAAGAAAACAGCTATCAAACCAGAATTCTGGATCTGGCCAAGTTCATTTAATTATGAATAAGGGAGAGAAAACAAACTCCAAAGAAGCAAAGGTAGAGAGGCTGGAGAGATGGTTCAGTGGTTAAGAACACTTGTTGCTCTCGCAGAGGATCTAGGTTCAATTCCTAGCACACACCTACTGGGTTCACAACCATCCATAACCCCAGTTGCGGAAGCTGACCTCCTCGGACATCAAGCATATGGTACACATACATACATGAAGGCAGAACACACTCATAAAATAAAATAAATCCAAAGAGGCAAGGGCGGTTGAAAGAGAAAATAAAATCCCTATCTAGTTAAAAGGAACAAACCCAGAACCAAATAACAGTAACAACCACCACCCTACATGAAAGCCTACATACAGGAAATGATAAGGAATAAAGATTCCAGAAAAACCCAACCAAACAATTTCAGATGAGCTATAAAAAAGATAAGTCATTCAGTTAATTTGGAGAAACTACTAATATATTTCATGATTTCAGTTTTAGAAATTTCCCCAAGTTTTCCACTATTCATACAAAAAGGCAGAATACCGTCTCCTCTCGGTGTTAACATCTGGCACACACACAAAGTACCTGCAGAGAGCCTGGGTCATACTGGCGTCTTTTACATTCGGGTCGGCGATCAGGCTCCGGATGAGGACCGTGATCATCTGCAGAGGAATATGCTGCACAAGGCTGGCCAAGGCGACCGAGGGCTCAAAGGATGCATCTGGTTTTAGTTAGAAAGATAGGTAAATATGGCAAAGAGGCTCAACGTGAACTAGTTCAAGGGAAAAAACAACACGCGCACTTGTAGCAAAGGCGCTCTAAGAAGTTGTTATAACTCTGAATTGAAAGTTAATCACAGAAAATATTTAGCGGTGCACAGCAATAATCACTCATTCGAAAGACAACAATGAATTACAAAAACTACTGCTAACGTTAGTCAATAACCATTGCTAATGGTACTTTTTTTGGTTTAGATACTGTTTTGACATGTAGCAATTAGAAAAAATAATACAACCAGTCATATATCATTCTAATATCTAGGTCAGCGGTTCTAAAATAATTAAGAAATATTATAGTAGTTACTATACTACTCTAAGGGAGACTTACAAATCTTGAAATTAAGGGGAAGGGGCTGACTTTGCTTACATTAAAATGTCAGGATTACGATGATCAGCTTCACTACTACAGCTTAAAGATGTGAAACAGAAATCTAACAACTATGACAAACTACCAGTAAAATTACAGGGAGGGGAAGCTAATGGACCTGGTATGTAATAAGTGTATTACATTGTATGAGCTTTTAAAACTCGACCCTTATTTCTGGTTAAGATAAAGAGGGCAGCTTTACAAGTGCAGTTTGACTGACAGATTTTAAAGCCCCTCCAAGGACAGACACATAGAACTTAGTACTTAGGTTAAGTACAATCCTTTGAACGTTCCAGTTTGTGAGGATGCAGCTGGTTGGTGATAAAGACAAGACAAGCATCCACGTAGGCTGCCAAACGGCCCACGTCATACTTCACACCTATTTCCATGCCACCTGCACCTCCTGTTACATACATGTTATGGAGTGAAAATGACAACACATTAGAAACACTACACAGTAAGCAGGGACAATCCTATAATGGACTGTGCACAACCCATGAGTTTTTAAAAAATGAGAACACTGAAAAACTGAAAACAACTCCAGTAAGATAATAGTTACATACAGTAATAACAATGTGGTGAGCATCATAAGAGACCATTAGTCAGTAATGACTAGACGCTTTCCATAATGGCTGTCAGCCTGGAAGCATTCCGAAACTGGAGCAGAGGCTGCGTAATTAAGCGACTTGCTCAGTGACAAAGGTCTTCCGACTTAGGCTTCTCAACCTTTCGGCTACAGCGTACGATTCTGAACAAGGCAGTGGAGTGGAATAAAGTTTTGGATAAGGCGTTTGGATTTGCTCTCCATCAAGAATGCCTCTTTCTGGAGGATTTCCACAAATAAGAAGGTATGCTTGCTGACCCGCTAGTCCCCCAAAAGAGAATGTTTCCGGGCAGAAAGTGAGGTACACTTGAGACACGGGTCGAATCTCCAAGGCATATTTTCCTGCAATAATGACCCTTACCTGTGGAAGAGATGCTTGCAAAAACTTCTTGCAGAGAAGGTAGCAGCGTGGAGGGCTCGGCCTTCCAGATATTTTGGAGTAAGTTACTCACTTTTGTTACCTGGGAGACATACTCCCGCAGCTCCTTCTCCTGGGTGGACACACACTGGAAGTGCCCTATCGTTCGAACCAGCTGTTGACAGAAGGTAATGGCCAGTTTCCCTTTGGGGACGCACTGCACGAAATCCGTCAGAAGGTCGCTGAGGCGGGCACAGAGCTGCGGCTCCGGCCTCTCACAGACCAGGCGCAGCACCTCCACCTGCAGCAGGCTGAAGAGGTCCAGCACCGACGGGCAGCTCATGATCAGCTTCAGGCCGTTGTGAATGTAGTCCAGGATGGCTACGTCCTTCCTGTCCAGTGAGTGGTAGCCCTGCTGAAGGAGGCCCAGCACGAAGGTCTTGTTGAAGAAGGACTCGAACTCCGGCCGGTGGTACCGCGCGTAGGCCTCCAGCACCTGGTGGCCCACTTGTCGCTGGAAAGGGTCCGGGCCCTCCAGGATGAGACGGGTCGTCAGGTCAAACATGGCCTCGCACTGCGCCCCGTCGAGCCAGTGTTCCGCGGACTCCACCACCTTCCGCACAATCATCCGCTTGAGGGGCAGAGGATGCGAGGAACTCACCAGGCCCTCCAGGATCTTGTCCATCGTCGCCACGCTGCAAGGCCAGGCCCAGGGGAAAAGGAGCTGGCGGCGGCAGCCCCGGGGGGCAGCAAAGCGCCGCGGCGAGGGGGAACTCGGAGCCGAGCAGCAGCAGGTCCGGCCACCGCCAGCGCCGCCTCAGCAGCCTCATTTATCGAGTGCGAGGGCCCATCCGAGCCGGGACGGGAGCGAGCGATTCCGGGGCGCCTGAGGGCTGCCAGTCCCCGCGCTTCGCCTGGGGCGAAGGAGGCCCGAACACCGCAGCCTCACCGGGCCCGCGGGCGCTCTCAGCAGGCGGGACCCCGGGACCCCGGGCTGAGCAGAACGGTGAGGGGCGCCTCGGCGTCCAGGCTCCCGCCGGTGGGCAGAAGGAAGCCGTCCCGGGCTGAGTCAGGTGGCGCTGTTACCGAGAGCACCGCGAGCAGCCAGGGAGAGGAGCCGGAGGCGGCTGACACCCTTGACCCGGAAGCAGAAATACCGGCAAACAGGAAGTGAAGCTAAGAGGTACCCCAGCTAGGTCCGCCCTCGCCCCACCCACTTTCTTCCGATCTTTTCTCTTCACCTACGTTCGACCCTCTTCTTTCTAGCCCCGCCCTTTCCCCCGCCTCTTGCCCCCATCTAGCTCCTCCCCTCCCCTCCAGGCCGGGCCTCCTTCCCTGACGCGCAGGCGCCGCGGTGCCGAGTAAATCACGCGGTCGCTTTCGCATCACTGGAGGAGGGCGACGTCTTAGGCGGGGCCTTGGAAGAGCCGCTCCGGGAGTCCAGGGCGGCTGTCTCTTCTCCAGCTTCTTGTCGCCTTACTTCGGCTCTGTCAGTGTTGCTGCTTAGGGACCCAGGGACCCAGAGACCGCTGATCACCCCCGGATGGGGAGTCTCTGTTAGGCCGCTGGCGACTGCCCGGAGAGAAGCGCTTCCCCCGGAGGGGCCCGGATGCGCTTTTTTTTTTTGTTTTGTTTGTTTGTTTTGTTTTTTTTTT
>NW_004949149.1:272302-279087 GCF_000317375.1 Microtus ochrogaster
TGGCTATTACAAATAATACTGCTATGAACATAGTCGAACAAATGCTCTTGTCGTTTGATAGGGCATCTCTTGGGTATATTCCCAGGAGTGGTTTTAAAGGCAAAGAACATAGAAAAGCTACGTCCTTGTTAGCAGTTGGCTGGGGGAGTAAAGTATGCAAACAGTTTAATAGAAGCCAAAACTTGCAGTTAGCTGGGGCATTTCCCCTAGTTTCTAGAACAGAATCGGGTAGAGAGGACTTTTCACGGTGGAGGTAGTTTCAGTTTAAGCCAAATATGGCGCCAAAGACAAGATGGAGGAACCTTTTGCCCTATCACGGCCTGAGTCATGATGCTTACGAAACTCTGAGGAAGTCCTGCTTATTTAAAAATCTTCTGTCTGAGAAAGTTTTGGAAACCCGAGAAGAGCATTGGGTGAGGAAGTGAGGAAAGTATAAGACTAAGCACACGTTTTCAGAAAATTTGAAAAGACCGTGTTGGGTCAAGACATGCTTCAGTCCCTAAATGACTGGATTTTCCCCATGAAACAATTGCTAAAGTAAAAACAGTACGGGTAGCTCATCTATTGAGCGATGATTCGAAACAAGGTTGTGATAAAAAATACAGTCTTGAGTTTTGTATCCTGTGCACAGTGTATAAGCTGTGCCCCAAGTAGCCTGGAGGGTAAACTTGAATGGAAGTGTGTATATGTGTCTGTATAAAAGGGCACTTTTGAAAGTGGACTTGAGCCGGGCTGTGGTGGCGCACGCCTTTAATCCCAGCACTCGGGAGGCAGAGGCAGGCGGATCTCTGTGAGTTCGAGACCAGCCTGGTCTACAAGAGCTAGTTCCAGGACAGGCTCCAAAGCCACAGAGAAACCCTGTCTCGAAAAAAAAAAAAAAAAAGAAAGTGGACTTGACGGTGCCATAAAGTTTACATTAAAGATCTTTTACAGCGAGGAAGGACAGGTGAGGTCATCCTGCATGTTCCTTTCAAGTTAAGTCCCAAAGATTTTCAACTCTAGGTGTGGGCGTGTGACCAAGAGGTAAGAGTACCTGACAAGGTCCTGGATTGGACCCCCTTGTACGGAAACAACCAAAAACTTTAATCATAGGCTTTTAGTTTGGAAAATGTTGCCTAATTATAGCTTCCTTCAACCTAGTGTCATATAGCTGTGAAATCAGCCATGGTTGGTTATTTTATAAACCTTTATAGTGTCCAGTAGGAAGAAGAGGTGACTTGTTTCTATTTTACTCTAGTGTTTCTTTTAAGTTACAGACATGATCACAGCAATATATGTAACACACCCATTTCCATAATACTAAAGATAGCAGTTGAGGGGTGATGGGAGTGAATGGGAACTGGAGATTTGGCTTGTAGGAAGAGATGGGGAAAAAGAGGTTGGATCTAGACCCAGGAATGGCTTTTAAACTCCTTTTTTTTTTTTTTTTAAGTAGAAGATAAAGCCACAGAGAAAAGTTTGCTTGCTTTTCCTGCAACATTTGAAAACAAATACAGCAAACAAATTCATTGTACATTGGTTGTTGTTTTTGCCCAGGCTGCCCTCAGAAGGGTTTAGTGAGGGTTATCTTGACGTCCTGATTCTTTGCCTCCCAACTCTCAAGTGCTGGGCCTGCCTGCCTTTGCCACTATTCACCATTTTATGAAGAATGTAAGCACAGAGTTCTGCTTCTAGGCATATACCTCGAAGATTAAAAGCAACGACTAACAATACATCAGTGCTCCTGGCATCATTATTTAAAATAGCCAACAGGTGAAAACTATTTGTGAACATATGAGTGGTTAAGTAAAATGTGATACATGCATGCAGAGGGACATTAGTTAGCCTTAAAAGAATGAAATTTTGATACATGAACGAACACTAGCCACACCGAAGAAGCTATTCACAAAGCAATAATACAGAGTGAGTCCATGTGTGTGCAGTAACTAGAATAGTCAATAGAGACAGAAAGATAGAGGTTTCTAGAAGGGTAGGGAAGAGAGCAGGATATTTGTTTAGAGCATGTTCATTTCTGCTTAGATAAACAGTTCTGGAAACGAACAGCAGTGGTAATTGTATGATGATGTGAAAATATTTTGCCACTGAACTTACCCCTTAAAGTTTTATTGCTGGGGATCAGTTAGCAGAGTGCTTACTTGCCTAGTGTGCATTAAGCCCTGGGCCTCAGCACTTGGTAACCGGGGTATGGTGGTACATGCCTATAATACCAACACTCGGGAGGTAGATGCAGGAGTACCCGGAGTTTGGTGTTATCTTTTTTAATGTAGTTCAGTCCAGGCTATATGAAACACTAAAAAGGATATATAAAGAAGCAATCCAACTAAGAGTGATCAAAATATATGAAACATTTAATAGAAAAGAGCATACAGAGGGCAAATAAGTATAGGAAAAGATATTCAATATCATTAGCCACAAAAGCAACGCAAATTAAACTAAGGTACCACAGCACACTTGTCAGAGCTGTGAACTTTAGAATTGGTGACAGTTCTGGGTAGGATGCAGAAAAATAGGGTTATATTACTGGTGTTAGTACAAAATGGTTTAGCCCCTCTGAAAACTTATTTGCCAGTTTCCTTTCTTGTTTTTAAAGCAGGGTCCCGTTATATAAACCCTGGTTTGCCTCAACTTGTAATCTTTCTGCCTCAGCCTCTCAAGTCCTAGAATTATAGGCATACTTCCCACATCTGTCTTCTTTGGCAGCTTCTTAAGTTAAATATGGTGGCTGGAGCGGTGGCTCAGCAGTTAAGAGTGCATACTGCCAGCATTTGGATCGAACTCCCCACATTGATTGTCTCACAGAAGCCTGTAATTCCATCCAGTTGCAGACAGATCCAATGGCTGTGGCCTCAGTGTGCATCCACAGGAAAGTGCACATGCCCACCTCCACCTCCAACATGCACATACATATATTCACCTCCACCCCCGACATGCACATACATATACCCATCTCCACCTCCAACATGCACATACATATACCCACCTCCACCCCCGACATGCACATACATATACCCACCTCCACCCCCGACATGCACATACATCTATATACCCACCTCCACCACTGACATGCACATACATATATATACCCACCTCCACCACTGACATGCAATACATATGCCCACCTCCACCCCCGACATGCACATACATACACCCTCCTCCACACCCTACATGAACATACATATACCCACCTCCAATCCCGATGTGCACATACATATACCCACCTCCACTTCCACACAGACATATATGCATAACATCAAAAATTTCTCAAAATTAAGCATGCAGTTATCACATGGCCATGTTGCTGAACTCCAAGATATTTATTTCAGTGAAATGAGAACTTGTATTCAAATAAAAATAATCATACGCAGATGCTTACGGTAGCTTTATGTGTAATAGTAATCTATGGAATGGTTAAATTGGATAAATAAACTGTTTTATTCAAAACATAGACTATTAACAAGAAAAAGCAGCAGACTATTGATAGGTACACCCACTTGACTGATCTCAAGGGCATTATTCCAAACTAAAGAGGCAATCTCCAAGGTCACCCAGTAGGTCCTTTTATATAGTACTGTCAAAAAGAATATTTTTAGAGATGAGAGGTGGGTGTTTGTTAGGGTTTAGGATGGTAGAGGAGGGTGGGCATGACTAGAGCAGCACACAGTTGACTCTGACTGACTGGTTCTGCATCTTGATGAAATGGCATGTAACTATATGTACATACATCATACCCGTGTCAATTTCCTGATTTTCATATTGTGCTGTATTTAGGTAAAATGTGTAGCACCAGGGGAAATGAAAAGAAGGGTTCAAAGGATCTCAATATTTGTAATTCTTTGTAGTCGCCTTCAAAATAAAAAGAGAAAATGAGCTCCCACTCTCATATCCAGCCTCACTTTGTAAGTGGTCAGAGCTTATGATTAGGTGATTCTGCTGACCCCTGTGTTATTCATCCAAACAAACACCCACAGCCTGTAATGATTAGAGACGGTAATGCTTGAGCTTTCTAAATCAAAATTCAAGAGCAAGTGTGAACACGACTGTGCACAGATAATGACTGACTGAATTTTTGCCCTTATCTGGTTATATGTAGCTGAAGAACAACGTAGGAATAAATCATGGTGGCCAGGAATAAAAGTTCTCGTTTCTACCCACCATTAAGCTAAAAAAGAGTCAAGAGTTCTGTGTAATAAAAATTCCAGCGTGTCTGGGCCCTGCTTCTCTGTGATATGGAATTGTCGATGGTGAGGAATAATGTAGACAGACACTGGGTGCCATGACAACGTACCACACACTGGGAGGCTGAAACTACTGAAATGTGTTCTTTCACATCTCCGGTGCTCCAAGTGTAAAATCAGGTTGCCAGAAGACCCCTTTCTGGTTGTCACCTTGTGTGTCTTCATGTGAACATTTCTCTTTGTGTGCAAGGGGAAAGACGAATTTCCACCTTTTCTCACCCTACTTTTCTCCTATATGAGTAGAAGGAGGACTATGAGGGGAGAGGAAGGGGCCCAAAGAGTGCATGAATGTGTGTTTGCATGAAAGTAGAAGTGCAGCTGTCCGTGGGAGGAGGGGACGATGGGAAGGGGCAAAGGAGTAGGGCCAAGGGAGGTTAAATGTGCTCTCTCTCTCTCTCTCTCTCTCTCTCTCTCTCTCTCTCTCTCTCTCTCCCCGTGTAAAAAGGTCGTGATGAAACCCATATTGTATGCTAAATAAAATCGATTCAAAAGACTTAATAAAGTAAAAACAAAAGAACAAACACAAAAGAACACTAGTCTTTAGATTAAGTGCCACATTTAATTATCTTTTGAAGGTTTTATTTCTAAATATGATTGCACAGAGGGAAGAAATTCAACATATGGATTTGGTAGTTAGCTGTGGGGGACAAAATGTAGTCCATAACAGAAATCAGTTTCCCCTTCTGTGGACTATTCTTGCCCTTATCTGAAAATCAGCCAATTTTCAGTCAATCTATCACCTGAAATAGAGCTTAATTAAATTTGAAAGTGGGATAGATCTCAGAAGTATGAAATTCTTAGCACCCTAGGTGATCCTCACTCACAAGCAGACTTGACTGAGGATCTTACTGCAGTATATTATGGTTAGAAAATAAATACAAATAGGTTAAGCCATTTACTAATATAACTAATGCTATAGGTTTTTATGTTCTTTGTGGATAACTGTAAAAAGTGGCTTTTTTTGTTTGATTTTGTTTATGTTGTATGGAATAGTAGAGAAAGAAACTCACTTTGAAAGATTTAGAAATTGAAGACATATTAAAATTCAGGGAAGAGTCAGACTGAGAAGCAAACAGGCTTTAAATTTGGGTTGTGAGCCACATGTGATGTTAGACACATGTAAGCCCAGCGCTTGGGAGGCTGAAGAAGGATCAAGAGTTTTGAATTATCCTCTGCTGCATAGTGAATTTGAGTCCATCCTGAGCTACATGAGTCTTTGTCTCAACACCCAGTGTCTTTGGAACGTACATTGTGGGAAGAGAACCGGCTCTTAAAAGTTGGCTTTTGATCTCCCCACAGGTGTGCTGTGGGTCCTGCTTCCTATAAATAAATATTTTAAAAAAGAAATGAAAACCGGAATTAGATGTGGATCACACGATTCCTAGACAGTCTTAGGGCCCTATTCAAAGTAAGAGATCATGAATGTTAATGAGACCTGTCTGTCTGTTTTCTTTGCATATAGCCATGTTCGCCTTTCCAAATCCAAGTAGAGAAGAAATAAGTAGAAAGTGAGACAGAACCATCTGTGATGTAAGCCAAGTTCGAGGAAGCAGAATTCTAAGTGCTGACACTTAACTTTCTGGGCTAAGGTTACTTGATATAGCCGGTGAGAAGTGAATCTTGGCCAGGCATAGGTTACAAAAGTCACAGCAAGCCTGAGGCTGCAGCAAGTTTATTGCAAGCCATCAAACTTTTTATGCGCTTATGAGAAAATACACTGATAATTGCCAGGATACAATGACATTTGCAAGCTATACAAGGTACATAAGATTAATGTCTAAGACCAACTTTCCTGTCAAATTTTTATATGCTTTATTTACTTCTAATGAATACAGAGAAACAGAGGTGGCCTGAATGCTCCACTGCCCGAGGGAGTGCCTCAGTTTCTCAGGAACTGAAAAGCACACAGTGCGGGAGAAGCCATGGATTTGAAAATCCTGACACAAACTTCTCAGAGCATCTAGACCTGGCCAACTCCATGACTTCCTGCACAGGATAAAGGCAGTAAAAAGTCTAGAATTGTAAGGGGATGGTTATAAATGACCATGGGATTTGATTTATAAAGGGTATTAGCGAGACGATGAGGGAGTGAGAAACAATGAGAAAGTGATGGAATCAATAAATCCTGAGATCTGGTTGGGCCAGAAGATTGACTCCTGTAGCTCCCATGAGAGGGAGTAAGCTGGAAAGATGCAAGGTGGTCAGAAAATGGGGTATTTCAAGTTAATATGTCATTGGGAATGGCAAAGGTTGAGTGAATACTGGGTGAATACTGAAGTCAACTGAAAACTATGACAAAAATTACTTCTAAAGGCATGTCCATGACCAGGAGCTAAAATCTGTGAGGAATGATGTTGGGAGAGAGTCACAGAAACAGCATTGCAGCAGAGGAGTGCAGGACTGTAGCTTAAGCTAAATGATGATTCTTGGAGAGGAAAACAGAATCGAAAAGTCCAAAGGACTGGAGACTTGATTTGGCTTTTTGAGGGCATTAAAATCAGGTGTGAATGGAGTAAGCTGCTTCCTCCTCCTCCTCTGGCTCCTCCTCCT
>NW_004949149.1:279187-280621 GCF_000317375.1 Microtus ochrogaster
CTCTCTCTCTCTCTCTCTCTCTCTCTCTCTCTCTCTCTCTCTCTCTCTCTCTTTCCTTTCTTTGAGAGTGGGTTGCGTTGTATATCTCAGAGTTCCTTAAACTCATTGTCTTGTCTTACCCTCTTGAGAAATGGCACCACACATGCACACACATACATATAAAAATAAAAAAATACAACATTCTAACAGGAAATAATCCAAAGATAAAATTTATTTCTTATGTCCTCATGAATGATAGGAGGAAAACTTATAAAAATTTTCATTTTCCCTAATTAAACCATATTTTGTACAAGAGCAAATAATTTAGTATACACAGTAAAAACTTGATGACATAGGATAGTCTTGAAGTTGTTTCCGGCAGTGCCCTTTGGCGCTGTGTATTGTGATGGTGTTCACAGGCGAAATTTGAAGCATATTCTGTATTTAGAAATAAGGCTACAGTAAGATGCTGTGATGTAATATGGGCAAACACGCTAGAAACAGATCATCTTTACAAAGCATTTGACTTCTATTTTATTTTTGGTCATATGTTCAGAAACCTTTTGCTCATGCCATTTTTTTTTGCCATTACTTCCCCCCATCATATTTAGTTACATGACTCCATATGGGGTTACAACCCACAGTTTAAGAATCTGGGCAATAGAAGATTGAGAGAACCTGTACCCTCGTGCTCATAGATTAGCAGAACAATGTGAAATGGTTATTTTACCAAAAAAGTTCTACAGATTCAATGCATTCTCTGACAATATGTTAATGCTGTTTTTTTCACAGAACAAGAAAAAAACCTTAAAATTGATATTGAAGCTTGAAAGACTCAATATAGCCAAAGCATTTTTAAGCAGAAAGAGCAAGGTTGAAACACTACAGTATCTTAACTAATGTAACAGAGCTATAGCAATAGAGATTTTAAAGGGCTGGCACATAAACAAATATATAAACTAATGGAGTAGACGGCCCATAAATGAACCCATATTGCCACCTTGTTTCTGGTAAAGAGGCTGTTTCAGGCAGCCTCTTTATTAAGTGGTGCATGGAAAACTGGATTTCCACATGTAGAAAGTGAAACTAGATCCATATCTCTCACCCTGCACAAAAATCAATTCAAAATTGGTCGGTGGCTGTAAGTCCTGAAGCAAACAGAAGTAAACACGAATGAGACACTTCAAGATATAGGATGGACAAGGAAGGCTGCTATGGAATATTGGTTAAATGTATGTTACATTCTTTTATGCTGTGGAATGTTTGATTAATGATGCAAAGATGGGTGGCATTCTTTTATGTTTCATTTGTTTAACTCTGTGAAACTCTGTTCCTTTGCCTGTCTAAAACACCTTATTGGTTTAATAAAGACCTGAGCCGGGCGGTGGTGGCGCACGCCTTTAATCCCAGCACTCGGGAGGCAGAGGCAGGTGGATCTCTGTGAGTTCGAGACCA
>NW_004949149.1:280721-309326 GCF_000317375.1 Microtus ochrogaster
TCTACAGAGCTAGTGCCAGGACAGGCTCCAAAGCCACAGAGAAACCCTGTCTCGAAAAACCAAAAAAAAAAAAAAAAAAAAAGACCTGAACAGCCAATAGCTAGTCAGGAGAAAGGATATGGAGGCAGAAAGAATAAATAGGAGAAGAATGAGAAGAGGGAGGAAAGAAAAAAGGAGAAGTAGAGGAGGACAGCAGTCTGGCCAGCCACCCAGCAACACAACCACCTAGCAATACAGCTACCCAGCCACTCAGCAACACAGCCACCCAGATACACAACCACCCAGCCACCCAGTGACACAGCCACCCAGTGACACAGCCACCTAGCCACCCAGTAACACAGCAACACAGCCACCCAGCAACACAGCCACCCAGCCACCCAGTAACACAGTCACACAGTCACACAGCCACACAACAACCCAGCCACCCAGTAACACAGACACACAGCAACCCAGTCACCCAGACACCCAGTCGCTCAGTAATACAACCATCCAGCAACACACAGAATATGAAGGAAAGAAAAAGGTATGAAATAGAGAAAGGTAAAAGCCCGGAGGCAAAAGACAGACTGATAATTTACATTAAGAAAAACTGACTAGAAATAAGCCAAGCTAAAGCCAGGACACCAATGACTCAGGGAATAACCCTAAGAGCTGAAATGAAGTTTCTGTACAGTGGAGGAAAGAATCACCAGACTGTAGAGGCAGTTTACAGAATGATGAAACATGCCGACTACACCACCAACCAGCTTAGTGTTTGGAATATTATAAAAGAACTGTAAAAATAAAACAAAAACTTATTTAAGGAATGAACAGGCTAATGAGTGGAACAGGCAGTTTTCAAAAGAAGAAATACAAATGGCCAGCAAATAATCTTAAAAAGTGTTCAGCTATCCTTAGCCATCAGTGAAATCTTTTGAGATTGAATCTCACCAGTCAAATGGCTGTCATCAAGAAAACAATTTGAAAACATGCTGATGAAAATGGGGAAGGGAGGACCAGTATGGATTGGTTATGTGCCGCCACTATGGAGATCAATATTAGGTTTCCCAATAAGCTAAAAATAAAAAAAGGAGAACTTAACATATGATTCAGCCATGCTGCTTTTGGTACATACTTAAAGGATTCTAAGTCAACATACCACAGAGATTCATGCACATCCGCGTGTATTGCTGCTGTATTCACAATAACCTAGATGTCTATCAGCTGGTGAGTGGAAAAGGAAGATGTACTACATATTTACAATGAAATTTTATTCAGTCATAAAGAAAAATGAGATTGGGACATTAGCAGGAAAGTGGATAGAACTGGAGATAATTGTGTTAAGTGAAGTGAGCTAGTCTCAGACAAACACCATGTTTCTCTCAGGTGAAGAAGTTGGGTTTGAACATCTCTGCTTCTGTTTCTCTCTCTCTCTCTCTCTCTCTCTCTCTCTCTCTCTCTCTCTCTCTCTCTCTTTCTCTCTGTGTGTGTGTGATAGAGAGAGATAGAAATAGAGAGAGAGGTGAGGGAGGGAGAGAGACAGGAGAAAATAGGAAAGGATTCTAGGAAGGGGGTGGAAAAGTGTATAAGGGAACACATATGACATGTGACATGAAAGCAGAAAACAGAGGACCCTTTCACTGGATGAATACCAGAAATGGGTTCAGTGGCTAAGGTACAAGCAAAACAGTGGGGGAGGAAACAAATTGGAACAAACTATAATGTCACCTTGTATATGAAAATGCCATAATGGAACTCATTACAAGCCACACTAACTTGAAAAGGTGCTCTTAAGTGAAATGATTAGATTTGCTATCCAAATGCAACAGGAGGAAGGACATGGCTTCTGACTGCAGTAACTGATGAGCCCTGCCATGCTTGGGAGCTTTAAGCACTTGTTTTTTCTTTGTAAGTCCCTCCAGATCCATTGTGTCCTGGTTCCTTTCCTCTGGCTTTGCTAACTCACCCTTCAGGGAGTCAGTTCCGAGGGACAGATATCTGACATAAATAACTTAAAGGGAGGAGAGATTTGTTAGGTCACAGGTTGAGGATTCAGTCTGTTCACTTGGACCTCTGCTTTGTCAGAACATCGTGGAAGCTGGGAACCAGAGAGAGGGAGTGTAGGAAGGTATAAGATAAAGCCCCCAGGGACATGCTTGGTGAGCTCCTTCCTCCATCTGGGCTTCACTCTCTTACCATCTCTTAGTAATGACATATTATCGAGCCTATACTTCACTAGTCCCTTTGTTTGTTAGAGTCCTCTTGATTTAGTCTTTAGAAATGCCTCACAGCAGATGGATCTCTGTGAGTTCAAGGCTACCCTGGGCTACACAAGATCAATCCAGAAACAGATCCAGATGGTGGTGGTTCACACCTTTAATCCCAGTGTTTGGGAGTCACACACTTTTAATCCCAGCACTAGGGAGGTGGAGACAGAAGCGATATTGCTGGGCCAAGAGAGAGGAATATAAAGGGGGAAGAAACAGGAAGTATAGAGTCTGAGGATTCGTGGAGACAGGATCTTGCTCTTTTGATCTGAAGATTTGGTAGAGGTGAAATGTCTCTTTAGTGGTTGGCTGTGTTGGACCCTAGAGTTGAATCACTGAGGAGGAGTTGCCCCAAGAGACCATCTCTCACACCACAGCTGATGTAAAAACATGAGGATTTTGTTAATTCTGTCATGACAGGGTCTTCCAGCATTAGAGAGGCCAGAAAGACCCCGAACAGCTGGTACAGGCTACTTTTAAAGGAAAAAGCCACAGAAGCAAGGGGGCTTTTAATGATTGGCTTATTCTAAAGGGCTATTACCAGTAATTGGCTGGAGAGCAGTTGCCAGGTAAGAGGAAACATCTGAGGGTCACTTTGACCCCTCTCTCAGGGGCTGAGTCAAATCAAGTCTCCGGGAGGCCTCCCACCTGGTGTACATCTGGAACTGAGTCAACACCTTAAAAGTTATCTTGCCCCAGTTTCTGGAGAACATTCACAAAGACTCAGGGAAATGGAAAGTTCCCAACATTTCAGTACGTGTGTGGGTAATTGTTAGATTCCTGGTTCCCAGGGGAGGGGAGCACTACTGCCGAGAGGCCTCAGAGTTGTCAGAAATGGCTTTAGAGTTATTTTAGAGTTCTACAGGCTGCTTTGCTTTTCTGATCTTCAGGGAACCCCCCCCCCCCCCCAAAAAAAAGTGCCTCACAGATATGCTCGAGTTGTACTTTACTAATCTTTAGGCGTTTCTTTCCTGAAATTGCTTTTTGAGTGTCTCTCTACATAGCTCTGGCTGTCTTGGAATTCACTGTGTAGACCAGGGTTGCCTCAAGCTCACAGAAGTCTGTCTGCTTCTGCCTCCCAAGTGCTAGGATTAAAAATATGCAACATGCCCAGCCTTCCTAGGGGTTTCTTAAGCCATTCAAGCTGGCAGCTAAAACTGACCATCTCACCTATCTTCTGAGGACACTTTGCCAAACTAATGCAACAGCCAATTATTTTATAAAATATCCTCATAGTGTCTTGTATTTTTACATTTACCACAATTATATTTCTATGAGTCTTATTTGTCTTTCTTATGTGTTAGGGTAAAGCTCTTTATACGCAAGGGTCATCTCTCTTGCTCATTACCTAGCACCCAGTGTAGTATATCTTTGCTAACCTTTGGGATATTAAATATTCTGTGGTTCTCAACCTTCCTACTGCTGTGGTGACCTCCATCCATAAAATTATATCATTGCTACATCGTAATTGTAATTTTGCTACTGTTATGAAAGGGTTGTTCACACCCAAAGGGCAGGGAAACAGGCTGAAAACCACTGTCCTAGCACTTAACACTCAGAGTTTATCCAAAAAATTGACCTTTGTTGTAAAAGAAAGTCCTTTTTGGTAAATGCTCATACATCAATTTTCAAAGAGATATTTGCCAAGGTTTACTTATAAATTTTCTTTATTGTAACATATATATGCCGTGATATGTAAATATTTAGTTTGATTTTTTTTTTTTTTTGGTTTTTTCGAGACAAGGTTTCTCTGTAGCTTTGGTGCCTGTCCTGGAACTAGCTCTTGTAGACCAGGTTGGTCTCAAACTCACAGAGTTCTGCCTGTCTCTGCTTCCCGAGTGCTGGGATTAAAGGCATGTGCCACCACCGCCTGACTTTAGTTTGATTTTTAAAATTGCATTTAGACACTAAAGTTCAAGCAGGTGATGGGTATTGGGGTTTGTATACAAGATCACAAACAGTAAACAAAAAAATCAAACTTCTTAATCACCTCCAAATGTAATAAACTACAATTTCTAGTGAAAAACTTATTTTTATGCTAATAAATTTATTTTTTATCTTCATACTCTGATACTTTTCTTCTCAATTACAAATTGCAATTTATAGTCACAAATTACAACTTAAAAATAAACTTTTGTGTTATCTTCCTCATTAACACCACAATCACATTTCTTGTCTTAGTTACACTTATGTCTTTTAAGGCAGGATACTCTTACTAAACAGGTTATACTTCATAATCTTGTGAATGGAAAAAACGTTAGAAACCAAAGAACAAGTAATGGTGAAATTACTCCATCAAGTCCCATATAATTTCAGGAAAAAACCACTTTTATAAGACAGTAATTTTGCCTGATGAATTCTTTTCATGTCAGAAAGAGATGAAATTGTAGGAAATCTACGGAAGTTACTGTACGCATTATACAGCTCATGGTGTGGAGTACGTGGTAATCAAATTATTAGACTGGCCTTAAATTATACTTTAATATGTGTAAAGTATATATACAAGTAGGGTGAGTGTGTGAAGAAGCTGAGCGAAATAATTAAATTGTGAGATACAAAATGCATCTAAATTTCCCATGTTTCAATTTTTCCAGAATGTTTATTAAAGTTGTTGAATATATTATTTATCATTTATTGTAAAGACAGTTCTTTTATGTGATGACGTACAATGGTCATGATAATTATTAACTTGGACTTTCACATTAGATAAATTCTGAATTTTCTCAAAATGTTTTGCTTATATTTTCTCTTCTCCTCTTATCTTTTCTTCAAAACAAGGTTTCTTTGTGTAGATTTGGAGCCTGCCCTGAAACTTGCTCTGTAGATCAGGCTGGCTTTGAACTCACAGAGATCCTTCTGCTTCTGCTTCCTGAGTGCTAGGATTAAAGATACATGCCACCACTGCCTGGCTTTGCTCTGATGTTATATTTTTGTTACATCTTCAGTGTCTGTTGGATCTCATTGTCTTAGCAGATCTGGCGATCAGCTTTTCTTAGAATGCTGGGAAATTCTGGAAGAGTGAGATGGGATCCATGGTATATAGAGCTTCTCTGGCCCTGGGTTTAGGATTGTTTCTTCTATCAGAGCATCCTGTTGATGGAGTATGTAGCTTGACTCTATGAATGTCTCTGCTGGGCAACATCTTGCTACCCATCGTGACCTGTAAGGAGGGTTATCTGTACTGCAGCTTCCATAAATTGAAGACGGATGCTTAAAAGAAACCACACTAGCTCAGAATTGAGTATAATAGAGGGTTATTTATTTAGGGGTAGACTCACGGATTACAGTCCTCTACTCAAACGGGGAACAGCAACCAAATCCCACAGCCAGAAGAGACGAAATGTGTGCTTTACATCGGCATATATAGTATAAGAGGCCACACCCAAGTGTGTGGGAATTCCTACAGCACCTCCCACTTTTGTTTAAATAAGAAAGTTTTAATCCTAATAGAAAATTATATACAATAAGAACAATTATCAGGTACAAAAATTAGAATTATAGCCAGCATAAATAATATCAAGCAAGAAATGTGATAAATTTTCCAGTAATTATCTTATCCTAATGAGTTTAAGTCTTGTATAATAAATAACTTGGCCAAGTCATGAGAGGAAAGTAACTACAACTATCTAGTCTTCAACTCCAATGAAGACCCGAGAAGGGAAATAATATTACTTGAGTAAGCAGGAAGTGCAATCAAGCAACTTCCTAATGGAGGAAGGTCATTGGTTAAGTAATAAAGAAACTGCTTGGCCTCATAGGTTAAAATATAGGTGGGAGGAGTAAACAGAACAGAATGCTGGGAGGAAGAAGAAGTGAGCTCAGACTCGACAGCTCTCCTCTTGGGAGCAGACGCCTCAGAGAGACGCCATGCTCCCCTCTCCTGGGCAGACGTGATAGCTCTGCTCTCTGAGGCACACGCGATGAAGCTCCGACCCAGGATGGACGTAGGCTAGAATCTCCCTGGTAAGCCACCTCGTCGGCTACACAGATTATTAGAAATGGGCTAGTCCAGGTGCGAGAGTTAGCCAAGAAGAGGCTAGATATAATGGGCCAAGCAGTGTTTAAAAGAATACAATTTGTGTGTTGTTATTTCGGGGCATAAGCTAGCCAGGCAGCCGGGGTGCCGGGACGCAGCCCCGCCGCTCCTATTACAACAACTTCCAAAATGTGCAACAAATGACAGAGACAATTATACCAATTATAATCAACCCCTAAATGATGTCCCTAACCCTGAGGACAAACTTTGTTGGGAAAGGGGATGTCATCTTCTCGAATTACTTCCAGCTGTCATATGGGCGATGTTCTTTCTATGGAATCCTGTGAAAGTAAAATGATGATTAAGTTCCAAGATTACTATCTGGTATAATTGCAAATAGTCTTTGAGCATTCAGTAGGGTTTTGGAGTTCGCCAGAATATTGTAAAAAAGTGCTCTATTTCAGCTAACCAAGTTGGGACCATCTGGAGCAGCTAGTACCAAAACATGTCTTATAATAGCACTATCAACATCAGGATGTCATAACCACAAGGTGGAGTTGTTGTTGTGGGGCCCCATCTTCTTCCTGGAAACTTCAAAAATTACTGCAGGAAAATTCATTGTTCATTGTGGAAAACTTAAACATTATTTATACAGACATATATTTAATAAAAGATATGATAGAGACAAAAATAGGTATGAAGAAAAGTAAAATATTTTCTAAATTCTTTCTTCTTTCTGTCCTATACCATGGCTCCTGACATGAGACAGAAACTCCAAATTTTTATTTTAACAACATGCTTGAATTTAGAGAAGGATAAAATCAGTGTTCAACTCCAAAGTCAGCTTTGATTTTTAAGTGAGTCATGATTATTATTTTATTTAGTATTCAGAGATTCTTACCCTCAGATGGCATGTTCTCACAAGTGATAATTCTCTTTACAGTGTGAAGGCAAATTTTTCTCTATCCTTTTCTTGTAAAGGTATAGTGAAGAAACAATCTTTTAAATCAATAACTATAAGAGGCCATCCTTTTGGTAATAGAGAAGGCAGAGGGATTCCAGATTGTAGCGGGCCCATAGGTTGAATTACCTTATTGGCAGCTCTTAGATCTGTCACTATTCTCCATTTACCAGATTTCTTTCTAACAACAAATACTAGAGAATTCCAAGATTCTTCAATATGACGAGCATCTAGTTGCTCCTGTAGCAGCTGTTCTAAAACCTGCAGTTTATCTTCTGTTAATGGCCGCTGTTTAACCCATATTTGTTTCTCAGTTAACTATTTTGAAGGTAGGGCTGTTGGTATCTCTAAAGGTTTGTTAGTTGCTTTTTGTTCTTATATAGCCTGAATGACTGGTGACCTTTATGTATAGTACCTTATAATATCCTTCCCAAAATTATGAGTTTCTGGGACTGCAGGAATGTTAATCTTGGTATTCCATTGCTGTAGCAAGTCACAAGCTCATAAATTCACTGCAATATTAGCTACATATGGCCTTGGACTTCCTCTCTGTCCTTCCGGCCCTATGCATTTTAGCCCATCTTGAGCTTTTTTCACTTTAGAAAGGATTCCAATTCCTAGTAATTGAATGTTTGCCCCTTGAAGAAGCCACTTTGCATGCCAAGATACTGGAGTAATGATACTCATGTCCATACCCATGTCTATCAAACCCATAATTACAATGCCATTTATATTCATTCTTAGTTTTTGTCTTTGATCATTTATAGAAGTCTGCCAGAATATACATTTCCTATTTCTTATTGGAATTTTGATTCATTCTTCTTGTTTATTCCATCATCTAGAATAGTATGTTTTTTTTTTTCAGAAGGCTCTGGATTTTTTAATTTTCCTGGTGAGACATATCCTCCAGAGTGACTGGGAATGACTGGACTACTTTTGACTTAGGGGCCTGTGGGTGGCCCCCCAAGGAGTTTCCTAATGGTATCAGGTTGCCTTGTCTGTCTGTTGTTGATTTGCATTCATTGGCTCAATGTCAGCCTTTGCCACATCTTCTTCATATACCTGAATGCTGAGTCCTCCTATTCTTGCCATTCCCAGAGGAGCTATTTTCCTAGGAATTCCTTGTCTACAATATCTTCTCAGATGACTTATTCAACCACAATTTAAACATTTGACATTTTGGTGTCTTCTCATTACTTTGGAAATTGCTTCTCCTACCCAAGATTCAGTATCATAGTTAAATGTCTCAATGTTCAGTGTATGCAGGATCCATTCATCCATTGGTGCTGATCTAACCTTTAAAGGCCCAAGTATCTCTTTGCATTCTAAGTTGGCATTTTCAAAAGCCATAGATTCAATAAGTACTCATCTAGCATCTGGGTTTGTTATTCCTATTTATACAGCCTTAGTTAATCTTTGTCAAAAGTCACTAAAGGGTTCTCTCTGGCCCTGTTTAACCTGGTATATAATTCAAATAGTTTTCCCGGTTCTTGAATTCTGTCCCAAGCATTTAAGGCTGCTTTGTGGCATAGGGACAAGATTTGTTCATTGTAAAGAGCTTGAGCCTGTGGGGTCAGTATAAGTGCCCTAACCTAGAATTTGATCTTGTGAAATCTCAAGCCCTTTTGCTTTTCTTGGTTCTTCTAAAATTTTAGCCTCTTCTCTGAAATAACATCTAAACATCAGTTGAGGCCTATTATTCAGGACTGTTGAAACCATTTGAAGCCAGTCATGTGGTGTAGCTTTAATGCTAGAAGCCCATGTCTTTACCATCTCCCTAACACATGTGGAAAGCAAGCTGTAAGTCACTGCTCCTTGCTTAGTTTCTTTTAGATCATTTATTCCTGTAGGTATCCATCTACCTTCTTTGGATCCTTTTGAGCTTTTAGAAATTGATGCTTTGTCAGAGTAGATTACAGGGTAGGAAGCTAAAATCCTGGTTAAGTCATCTCTGACAGCTACTGGCAATTTTGAATCCTATCCTTGTACCTGCTTTCTCTGCTCATCAGCTCCAATAATTTCCTCAATCATTTCAAATCTTTTTACTACTGTCTTTTGTAAGGCCCGAATCTCCTGGCCTGTATATATCTCTAGTGATTTCATTGAGGTACCCAGACTCTGGTCCTCATTCTGCACATGTGATTCCAAGGTCTGAAGTTTTTCATTTAAAGATAACATCTCATCCTTGGACATTATTTGGATAGCATGCAGATTGCCTTCCTGTAAAGATACTCTATCTGTTCACCTATTATAACGTTTAAACAAATTTCAATTGTCAAATTCAACAGTGTGTTCAGATAATTTCTCAATACCCTTTGACATGGATTCAATTTTGTCTGTCAAATTAATGTTATTCTTTTCAACAGTATTACTTTTTTCAGGTAACTTTTGATTTTCAATGGTATAATCCTGACAGCTGGCTGTTCATTATTAATCTGTAAAGACTGTATTATTTCTAAAAGTGCCTCATTCTTGGCTCTGTTATTAAACCATTTTCTTAAGGATATAACATGAAGAAAAAAATTGAGTCCCAATATCCAACAAATGGACGTATCACAATAGCCATATAAGCCTTGCAGAATACAATCCATACATAGTATCAACAAAAATGTTACTAAAATTTTCCAAGGTAATGTTGTCTACACTTATATATTGATTTATTAATTACCTGCTATGAGCTCTGATAAATTGTTTTAAGTGTAATATTCTTTATTGTCCAGTAGATGTCATGGTTACAGAGTTGTGACTAACGGCACAACCTGGTACCAGGAACAATCGTGAGCTGCTTTAGTTTTTTCGCCTTGGTGCTGGTTAAATACTGAGAAAGATGCTTCACTTGACAAATTAAAAGCAATTAAATCAATTCCGTACATGGAACAAGAAGCCCAGAACTCACGGGCAGGGAGCACAAACTGGAAGCTGCACAAGTCGCCATGTGGCAGGGAATGTGGCAGTGGAAGAGGGGTTGTGTGTGAGCTTGGAAAACTTCCAAGTTGTTGCATGCAGTTAGCTCCGCTGTGGCGGGGGTTTTACAAAAAAACCACTTAGGCAAAAGCCAGCCAAGCGGGCAGGGGTAGGAGACTTTATGGGCTGTGGACTGGTTAGGCCTTTAAGCTAGTCCACCAGGTAGGTGTGGGGTGCAGATCCACGTGGGCACCCATGAAGACGGATGCTTAAAAGAAATCCCACACTAGCTCAGAATTGAGTACAATAGAGGGTTATTTATTTAGGGGTAGACTCACAGATTACAGTCCTCTGCTCGAACAGAAAATAACAACCGAATCCTGCAGCCAGAAGAGAGCCCGGACACATGCTTTACATTGGCATATATAATATGAAGCCATGCCTCAAGTGGACTGGTAATTTAAAGGCTACTGGCTATAAGAATTTCTACGAAAATAAATTACTAATAGACCTTGCTCACCTTTGGGATATTAAATATTTGGTGAAATGTGCTAAGGACTTTTTTTTGAGGATTTAATCAGGAACATTTGTTTTTTAGATTAAACAAAATATGATAGTTTGATACAGACTCCAAGGTAGAAAAAATACTGGTCCTTTGGGATACAGGTGTTTGTCATATTTGAATTTAAAGTGTCCACCCAAACTCTTGTTTAGAGTCTTTGCTCACAGTCGGTCGTGTTGCTTTGGGAGGTGTGGACTAGACGGTGGGAATAGGCCCCTAGGTGCAGGTCTGTGAAAGCTGCGCTTGGCCCAGGCTCTTTCTTTATTCATAGAGAGCCGTTGCCGTGGGTTTTCACCAGTGTTTTTGGAGCCACTGTGTGACACCTTCCCTAGTGGTGGACTGCAGTCACGAAACTGTGAAGCAGAGCACAGTTTCCTAAGCTGTCTCTGTTGGGTCAGAGAGGTGCAGGAAGAATGGGAAGGTGCCCGAGAAAACTTCGAGGGTCGTGTGCTTTTGTGTGCTCAGCACTGTTGCTCACTTGAAGTGTTCTTTTTAGTTGGAAGATACAGCTATGGGTGTCAAGCAAAGAGGGTTGGGAACCAAGCAGGCCATCTTCCTGTTTTTGGTCTTGTATGCTCTGTCTAGTTGGAGCTGTAGATTCATGAAGATATATCCTTGTTTCCCAAACCGGACAAAGCTTGGTTTACTTTACTTCTACATAATTTTATCCCTGGGTAAATTACTGAAAATTTATTCATTAGAAGAATGCTAGTATTACTCTATTCTTAGAGATGTTTTATGGAGCAAAACGTGTGAAAAATGTGACTTACTAGGTTTACAGGAAGTGCAGTTTTCCATTTGTATTGGTTATAAAATCAATAGAAGCTCAAGTCCCTTGTATGGAGTGATGTAGTATTTTGTATGGCTGAGAAAAAAAATCAATAGAATGTTATTGAATCAAATCCTTTAACACCACAGACCCGGCCCTTCTCTCTGAGATCTCTCTCCCTCATATCCTTTCTCCTTGCTTCATTCTCTTTATCTTACTTCCTGCCTTAGGAAGCAGAGTTGTGGTTTGAGTTGGCATTGTAATTATGACGGAGATCATTAGGGGTAAGGCGAATGAAAGGGGTGCACATGTCAAGCTCCCCACTTGGAATCTGGGACCAGGTTAGAAAACTCTGAGGGCTAGGAATGCAGTTCAGTGGTAGACTGCTTTACCTAGCACCACTGCTTTACCTAGCATGCAAGAAGCCTTGGACTCAGACCCCCAGCATATCACACACACACACACACACACACACACACACACACACACACACGGATAGAAAAGTTCAGAAAACTGGGGATTCATGATGTTTATTGAAGATAAAATTTCTGCGAGAGCAATGATGACACTAAAGGATCATAATAAAGGTATTAGTAATCACAAATATCAATAGTTCAATTACAGCTTCTCTATTGCAAATGAGCTCCTGAAAAGAGGGTAGAAGTACCTTTTTGGTTTTTTTATTTGTTTGAGATAAAGAGATAGTAACACCATTTTAGAGTTTGAGCATAACTTACAGGTACTTGGTCATTAAGATGAAGAAAGCCTGTCTCATCTAATAGTGTAAAATCCATAATGTGTTTATCTAACCCAAACAATTTCTCTGTCTCACCATACTGCACAAGTAGGCCAGTTGGTTAAATTATCTGAAAGTGATAGTTCACAGGAATAAACTGACCATCTTTAGCTTGACTTGTAGCAGACAAAAATTCTAGTTTAAGTGAGTCATTTTTTTCTGATTCTTATCAACAGTGTATACTACAGTAGCCTTAATGTTTTATGGTATAGTATAAGATGAATAAGAGGCCTTGTAGAGAGATGTGTTTGGGCTAATCTGTAGGTACATGACATAAACATTACTGAATTTGGTTAAATTATCATGGAATTCAGTTCCACAGTTCAGCTAGTTACACACTTTTAATTTCAGAATGTTCTAATAGTGTCAAGCCACACTGTCTGGTTACACCATTGGTTTATGTCATCTCCATGAACGGTGGCCTCATTGCTCTTAAATCTCATATTCACTTCAAAATATTTCCTATACCTCAGAACTCAAGTATCCTACCTCTGCTTCCCTTTGTTCTTACTACAGTGAAGGCTACATTCTTCACTTCTCCCTTCTCCAGGGGGAAAATGGTTTCACTGTCATTTTTCTCAATTTTGTTAATTCTAACTCTGTGTTTTCTGTATGTCTCGTGAAGTTTTTGCTTTCTCAGTCATATCCTGTGGCATCAGTCTCTCTCCTTTCTGACTTTCTCTCCACAGACACACGTTATTCTTATGCTCAATCTTATTACTGTCTGATTTGTCTGTCTGTAAGGATCTTACAGTGTTTCAATAATAGTTTATAAATTGACAGATACCAAACACTGTCTAAATTCCCTAGAAAAAAATGCTAACTTACCTCTGAAGGCACAGGAGTGGTTCCTTAGTGATCATCTTAGAGGCTCTTGTTGGAAACATTTTGTGGAATGAAAATCTTTGAAATTAGTAAAAATTTAAAACCTGTCATACATAATGTGCCATTTGCCTCAGGCTGTCTACTCTGGGATCTTTATTGCAACTAAAAACAGAATTTGTCATGTCTAAGATTTGATTTTCTGTGTTTCAAGGTAACAGATGAACCAGGTTCTGTTTCATTAACCATCCATCCACACTGATAGCAGATGCCTCTCCTTCCTGTGGGAGTGGTGCCAAGGCTTGTGCTCTAAGAGCTCAACACCGAACGAGACACTCCGATGATTTTAGAGGAAGTAGTGAGCAAGCCTGACCTATATCTTAGACAAAACTTTATTTCTCAGGGTTGCTTGCTGCCGACTCATCTGTGAGGAATGGCCTGGGCGAGGATTATTGTTGGGACTACACACTATGGTGGTGCATTTCTTCCAACTTCCTTTATGCCCTGAGCTCTTTCTAACAATGTGTAAGGAAGGAGATCCTGTGCATTATGATTTAGGCAAACATCACATAGGGATTTTTGTACACTGCAGTCAGATATACAAAATTGAGAACCAGTTCTTCACAATGGGATACTGTGTTTGACTTCCATTTTTTCCTTGACAAGCATTCATCTAAGCTCTCACAAATTCTCCACATCTTCCTTAAGAGGGTTCTGATCCATTGCAAATAAGCCATGAATGGTGGTATTATTTTTATGGAAACTTGTATTATGTACCATCTTCTAAGTCATTGTTATTATTTCTGGAAGTCACTTGAAATTTATATAGACTTTCTCACATACAAGTGCCACACACCTGATTGCCTTGTTTTCTGCAACCTCAGAGGCTCTTTGGTAGGAAAAATTGCCTTAGACTGGTATCCAGACTGAAAACATAAATTCATTGAGCTACATGGCCATCACAAATATTTTCAAAATACGATTTGTAGATAACCTTTTGTTTACTTGAATCAGCTTCAAGGACATTCCTTCTTTCTTTTGTTTTTAAGTTTTGGTTAACCTACCTCCACCCTTCCTTCCCCCTCCCCCGACTTCATGCCTACTTAAACCTTTAACTTCCAGTATTCCCCTCTACCTTCATAGCTTATGTATTCTACTGTCCCCGTCCTCTTAAGACCTTTCTCTTCTCCCTTTCATAACTACTTTCTGCTTTCTTTGGCTTCACAGATAGTCTAACTTAAAAATACGGATTTCAAAACCAGTATTTATGTATGAGGGAGAACATGAGGTGTTTCTCTTTCTGGGCCTGGGTTACTTGGTGAAGATATACTTATTTAGTATATTTTCCTATTTCATATGTTCCCCCAAATTGCATTGTTTTGCAGCTGAATAGAATCCTGTGTGTATATACACCATATCTTCATTCTCCATCCATCATTTGATAGATATCTAGGTTGATTCCATTTCCTAACTATTGTGAATGGAGCAGCAGTGAGCATGGGTATACACGTTTCTCTGTAAGAGGATATGGAGTCCTCTTACATATGGATATGGACCTAGGAGTGGTATAGCTGGATCATATTATAGTTCTATTTTTATCTTTTTAATTCATTAATTAATTTTATATCCCAACTACAGTTTCCCCTTCTTCCTCTTCTTGAGATTCCTCCTCCCTCCTCTTTTCTCCCCTCCCCCACCTACTCCTCTGTTTCTGTTCAGAAAGGGGCAGGCCTCCCATGGTATCAACGAATATGGCATATCAAGCTGTATACTAAGCACTCAACCCCCATTGCATTAAGTCTGGATAAGGCAATCCAGTATGAAGACTAGGTTGCCTAAAGCCAGTAAAAGTGTTAGGGACAGCTGTGTTCCAACCATTAGGAGTTCTGCAAGTAGACCAAGCTACACAACTGTCACATATATGTAGAGGGCATAGGTCAGTCCCATGCAGGCTCCTGGTTATTGGTTCAGATGCTGTGAGTTCATATGAGTGCAGGTTGGTTGATTCTGTGGGTTTTCTTGTGATGCTTTTGGCTCCTTTGGTTCATACAATCAGTCCTTGCTTCCTCTCTTCAGCATGAATCCCTGGGCTCAGCCTAATGTTTGGTTGTGAGTCTCTGTATCTGTTTCCATCACTTATTGGATTAAACCTCTCCACGACAATTGGACTAGACATCAACTTGTGAATACATCAGAATATTGTTAGGCATCATTACATTGACTTTTTTTCTTTCTCTAATCATATTTGGTTCTATCCTAAGCCTCTGGGCCCTCCATCCTCTGGGTACTGACACTCCAGACAGTGTCAGGGGTGGGCTCCCTCTCATGACCAGCTGGCCACTCCCACAATCTCTGTGCCATCCTTACCCGAGCACATCCCATAGGCAGGACAAACTGTAGGTCAAAGGCTATATAACTGGGTTGGTGTCCCAATTCCTTCACTTCAAGACTTGTCTGGTCACAGGAGATGGCCAGCTCAGGCTCCATTTCTGCTATTGATAAGAGTCTTAGCTGGGGTCGTTTTTTCTAGATTCCTGGGAATTTTCCTTGCACCAATTTTCTACCTGACTCCAAAATGTGTCCCCTTTCTTGTCACCTCTTTCAGTACTGTTTGTCTCCATCCATCCCCAACCTGATCGCTCATGTTCCCATCTCCAATGCTCCCGTTTCACCCATGAAATCTCTTCTATTTTCCCTTTCCAGGGAGATCTGAGCATCTCCCATTGAGCCCTCCTTGTTACCTAGCCTCCCTGGGTTTGTGGATTGTAACACTGTTATCCTTTATTTCACAGCTAATATAATACATATTTAAATGCGTACATACCATTTTCTGCATCTGTGTTACCAGAGAATTTTTTACTCTGACAGAGGGATGATTTTCAAAATATATAAAGAACTCAAGAAACTGGACATAAAAAATAATCCAATTAAAATATAGGGTCAGATCTAAACAGAGAATTCTCAAGAGAAGAATTTCAAATAGCCAAGAAACACCTAAATGTTCAACATTTTATCCACCAAGGAAATACAAATCAAAATGAGTCTGAGATTCTATTTTACCTCTGCCAGAATAGCCAAGATAAGAATCAAAAGTGGCAGCTTATGCTGGAGAGGATGTGGAGTAAGAGAAACACTCCTTCATTGCAGGTGGGAGTGCAAACTTTGGAAATCAATATGGCTGTCTCTCAGAAAATTGGGAATTGATCTACCTCAAGACCCAATTATACCACTCCTGGGCATAAACCCAAAGGATTCTCTACCATGCTGCAACTATGTTCACAGCAGCTTTATTCATCATAGTCGGGACCTGGAAACAACCTAGATGTCCACAACTGAGGAATGGATGAAAAAAAATGTGGTACATTTAAACAATAGAGCATTACTCAGATGTTTAAAAACAGTAACATAATGAAAATTGAGGGTAAATGCACGGAACTATTTTTAACTTTTTCAGAAACATTCATACTGACTTCAGTAGTGGTTACACAAATTCACACCCTGCATCAACAGTGATTAAGCATTCCTCTTTCCCTATACACAACCAGCATATGTGGTGGTTGTTCTGCCTGGAGTTATATGGAATTTCACAGTGCTTTAACTTGCTTTTCCCCAGGGGCCAATGATGTTAAACAGTTGATAAAGGTTCGTTAGCCATTTGTACTTACTCTTTTGAGAACTGTCCTGATTCATGGTGCATTTTCAGTTGGGTGGTTTGTTTTCTTCGAGTTTATTTAAGGCTGTTTTTTTGTTGTTGTATGGTGTAAGTACATGTGTGTGTGTGTTACTGATGCATAATACTGTGAGTACACGTATATAACAGGATGGCATCAGCATCTTCCTTTGTCACTCTCAGTCTTAAACGTTTGAGACAGCATCTCTCACTGAAAGTGAAGCACACAGTTTTCCCTGGTCAGTGAGTTCTCAGGATTTGCCTACCTCTACCTGGGTTTACAATCACATGCGGTCATGTTGGGTTTTTGAATTAGTGCTGGGAATTTGCTGGCTACACAGCAAGTGTTCTTACCATTGAGCTGTCTCTCCTGTCATACCTTAAAGGATATTTTTTGCTTAATCATTTTATGCTCAGTATCATGTGGATTGTGGAAATCCTTGGAAATATGACTCAGTGTTCAATCTGCAGATTTTTAAATGAATGTCCTTAATGAATAAAATGGGATAAAAACTAATTGAGTGATCAGTGGTGTATAGTAATCATTTATGTAATTAAGGCTATGGCACGCTTATTTCTTTTCCAAATATAATTTTTAGGTCAAACTGTTGCAGGATATTTGGTCATACTGTGAATCTCGAGATTTCATTGTTTATTGAAGAAACAGGAAATAAAATCAACCATAGGTCAAGAGGCAGAGCAAACAGCCAGTTGACAGGAAAAAACAGTTGTGGGTAAAAATAAGTCAGGAGGACAGATAGACACATAGGAAGTAGAAGGTAGGGACATCCAGTTGGAGGAACTTTTTATTGAGATGGGTAAGAGAAAACTCTCTTTCTGGGATGAGAACAGAAGAGGCAGCTGAATGCTTTCTCTGACTCCCTGAGCTAGCAGGTTTTCACCCCAGCACCTGGCTCCTGAGTCTTTATTGATAAAATGGAAAGATAGAGGCTTAGTTAAAAAAAAATTGGCACCCAATGTGAGCCATGACCACATAGACAGAGAAATCATGCCAGCAGTGGACAAACTGAAAAGTTATCAGACTTGGTAAGACACCTGGGAAGTCATTAAGGAGTGAAGTACTATTAAAAGAAAAAACCTGTTCCATATTAAGGATGGGAAATGTCATAAAGTAGGGTATTAAGACCCTGTATGGTGTGATGGAGGAAGGTCATTGGTTGATTAAATAAAGAAGCTGCTTGCCCTGATAGGTTAGAACGTAGATGGGAGGAGTAAACAGAACAGAACTCTGGGAGGAAGAGGAAGTGAGCTCAGACTCGACAGCTCTCCTCTCGGGGGCAGATGCCTCAGAGAGACACGATGCTCCACTCTTGCGGGCAGAGGCGAGAGCTCTGCTCTCTGAGGCACACACGATGAAGCTCCGACCCAGGATGGATGTAGGCTAGAATCTTCCCGGTAAGCGCACCTTGGGGTGCTACACACAGATGATTAGAAATGGGCTAGTCCAGGTGCGAGAGTTAGCCGAGAAAAGGGCTAGAGCTAAAGAGCCAAGCAGTGATTAAAAGAATGCGGTGTCCGTGGAATTATTTCGGGTAAAGCTAGCCGGGCACAGCCCCGCCGCCCCTATTACTACAATGGTGCCTCTTTAGATGACTTGAAAATAAAAGCAGAAAATGAAAGATAAATGACTTAACCGAGATTACCCAAGAGCATGGAGATCTTTCCATTTTCTGGTGTCGTCTTGTTGGAAGGGGGCCCTGCTTGTTTGTCCCAGCTGCCTGGAACCAAAATAACCACAAAGAAATTGTATTAATTAAATCACCAGTTGGCCCATTAGCTCTAACTTCTTATTGGCTAGCTCTTACATCTTAATTTAACCCATTTCTATTAATCTGTTTATCACCATGAAGTTGTGGCCTACCAGCAAAGTTCCAGCACGTCTATCTCTGGGGTGGATCCATGGCCTCTCCCTGACTCCCCCTTCTTCCTCCTAGCATTCAGTTCCATTTTCTCCACAAAATAGAAAAGAAAACAATACAAAGAATCAATGAGACAAAGAGTTGGTTCTTTGAGAAAATCAATAGAATAGACAAACCTTTATCCAAGCTAACCAAAAGACAGAAAGAGAATATGCAAATTAACAAAATTGAAAACAAAAAGGGGACATAAGAGATATGGAGGAAATCCAGAGAATCATCAGGTTATACTTTGAAAACCTGTACAACATAAAAATGGAAAACTTCAAGGAAATGGACAATTTTCTGGATAAATATCACTTGCCAAAATTAAATTAAGACCAGGTAAGCAAATTAAATAGACCTATAACTGCTAAAGAAATAGAAACAATCATCAAAAGTCTTCCAACCAAAAAAGTCCAGGACCAGATGGTTTCAGTTCAGAATTCTATAAGATTTTTAAAGAAGAACTAATACCAATACTCTTCAAATTGTTCCACACTATAGAAACATAAAGAACATTGCCAAACTTTTTTTATGAGGCTACAATTACCCTGATAACCAAACCACATAAAGACAAGAAACTCAAAGTGATCCCACTGAAATCAGGAACAAGACAAGTTTGTCCACTCTCCATATCGATTTGATATAGTACTTGAGGTTCTAGCTAGAGCAATAGGACAACAAAAGGAGATCAAGGGGATACAAATCAGAAAAGAAGAAGTTAAATTCTCACTATTTGCTGATGATATTATAGTTTACATAAGTGATCCCCAAAAATTCTACCAGGAAACTTCTACAACTCATAAACACCTTCAGTAATGTAACAAGATTAACTAAAAAAAAAAAAAAAATCAGTAGCTCTCCTTTACACAAATGATAAATGGGCTGAGAAAGAAATCAGAGAAACATCATCCTTCACAATAGCCACAAATAACATAAAATATCTTGGAGTAACTATAACCAAACAAGTGGAAGACTTGTATGACAAGAACTTTAAAAGTTGAAGGAAAGAAATTGAAGATGATGATTTGGGAGTCCCCTCTTTGTGCTGTAATTACCATTAATGAATAAAGAAACTGCCTTGGCCTGTTGATAGGGCAGATCTTAGGTAGGTGCAGAGATGGAACTGAATAAAATTTCAGTTCTCAATTTGATTATTTCTCGCCATCTAGTCCTCGTAGGTGAGTTTGCTTCTTTTTGTTCTAGAGTTTTCAGGTGTTCTGTTAGCTCACTAGTGTGGGATGTTTTCCCAACTTCCTTATGTAGCTATTTAGTGTTATGAACTTTCCTCTTAATATTGCTTTTATTGTGTCCCCTAAATTTGGGTATGTTATGTGGTCATTTTCATTGAATTTATGGAAGGCTTTAATTTCTTCCTTTATTTCTTCCCCTCATATGCAAAAGAAACACTACTAAAACTTACATCACACATTAAACCCCACACACTAATAGTGAGAGATTTCAACACTGGACAGGTCATACAGACAGAAACTTAATAGACAAATAAGAGAACTAACATGTTTTGACTCAAATGGACTTAAAAGACATCTATAGAACATTCCATCTAAACATAAAAGAATGCACTTCTCAGCACCCCATGGAACCTTCTCAAAAACTGATCACATACTGGATAACAAAGGAAACCTCAACAGATACAAAAGAATCAGAATAACCCCATGGATCTTATTGGGTCACCATGGTTAAAATTAGAATTCAATAGCAGCACTAAATTCAGAAAGCTCACAAACACCTGGAAATTAAACAATGCTCACTTAAATCACCAATGTGTCAGGACTTTTTTTTTTTTAAATCAGATTTGAGGCCTGTTCCACAGGAAAGAATTCATGCCTGAAATTATAAACCTGGCCAAAAGTCTATGACTCGTGAGGTCATAGACTCTACCAGGGAAGCTATTACTGCTGTTTTGCTAAATGGGTATGTTGTCAAACTGCCTTCCAGACATCTGTGTTTATACCCCCAGATTAGTGCTGCTCTCAATCCTGGCCAGGGAAGCTCCTTTCTATAATGGACAGCATTTCAAAGTTGCAGTGCTAAGAGCAAGCAGCTGTTGAGTGCTCAGCCCTAAATGGAACAGCTATGTCAACACCCACACAGCAGAGAGCATCATGGGAAAGAGGGTGGGAAGAACCTAAGAGCCGGGAGATGGGAGGTGTCGGGTGTGACTCAACAAACTCACGACAGCTGTGACAACCAGCAAAGAGCACAGCCACAGGATCAGCTAACACTCTAGCAGGTAGGGGCACCAATTTTATTTAGTGGGCTATGGTAAAAAGAAAGGACAGGGATGATGGGCAGTGTCAGGGTTGGGAAGTTTGCAGTAGATACGATTGAAGGCGTAAGTCACAAACAATCCCACACCAGTTTGGAATTATGATTAATAGAATGGTTATTTATTTAAAGGGGAAAACTTACAGATCCGTACAGACAACAGCCCTCTGTGCAATCAGGAAAGGAGCCTAGTCGCTGGAAGCCAGAGAGAGCGAGGAGGGAAGTGGCTGCCTTTTTAAAGGGAGAGAGACCACACCCCGATGGGCTGGTATCTCAGCTGCTATTGGCTGAAGGAGCTGAAGGAGCAGAAGGAGCTCCTGCAACATACGATCAAGATGCATTTTATACATGTATGAAATTGTCAGCAAATAAAAGAAACCCTAAAAAGAATTAGTTTATTGAATACAAGTAGAGAGGAAGAACTACATTGTATCAACCATCTTTGACCAAATTCACACTTAATCTTTCCAATAACTTAAAATTTGAGAGAAGAATGCTGGGTGGTGGTGGCGCATGCCTTTAATCCCAGCACTCGGGAGGCAGAGGCAGGCAGATCTCTGTGAGTTCAAGACCAGCCTGGTCTATAAGAGCTAGTTCCAGGATAGGCTCCAAAGCTACAGAGAAACCCTGTCTCGAAAAAACCAAAAAAAAAAAAAGTTAGATAAAATAAGAACATATGTGGCAATTTATTGTTTAAAATACTGTTGAAGCCTGGTTTTCTTCCAGAGTTCTCTTAGCAACAGTACTTCAATGCAGTGCAAACCAGAATGCAGGAACCGTCCACCACTCCCAGTCTTCAATGCAGTTGTGCAAACCACAATGCAGGAACCGTCCACCACTCCCAGTCTTCAATGCAGTTGTGCAAACCACAATGCAGGAACCGTCCACCACTCCCAGTCCTCTCCCACAGGTGCAGCCCTCCATAACAATGTGATTTTTGCTTCCTCCGAACTGGCAGGTGATTTAATATAATTTGTTCCATCTCATCCATATCCTCTTGCCTAAATACTGGCATCTCTCTCCTAGATTATCAAAAGAAATAAATTGTAGGTGAGAGATTAGCCTATATAAGCACACACTTAAAATCTATAATGGTGATCTTTTCAAAACTTAAAACCGACAGTGTCATTTTCCTACTTAAAATACATCAAGGATTCCAAGCCTTAGAAGAGAGAAGCTGTCACGGCCTCTGGCTGGATCTGCTCCTAGTGTACATTCTTCTCTACCCAGTGTCTGTTCTGCAGATCTTACTGCAGTGATTCCCCTACCAAACAGTTGTTTCTTATGTTATTGCTTTTGTTTGGACATTGTCCTGTGTTCCTTTCTTCTGGTTGTTTCTATGTACTTTGTTTTGTTTTGATTTTCAAGACAGGGTTTCTCTGTGTAGCCCTGGCTGGCTTGGAACTCACCCCAGGCTGGCCTTGAACTCAGAGATCCGCCTGCCACCACCTCCTGAGTGCTGGGATTAAAGGTGTGTGCCACCACTGTTCGGACTTATGTATTTTTCATACCTGAGCCCAGCTATTATTTTTCCATTAATGAAGCCTTCTTGTGTCTAAGACATCTGTTGTGGGCCCTCAGCACACAGACTTCAGACATTTTCACTGAGAAACAGTTCAGAGTCAGTTTCACAAATAACCAATCTGCTGGCAACAGTTTGGCCACAGTCAATCTGCAGATTAGTTCATCATCTTGATCCAGGATGGCTGGGGCAGCTGTCTTTCTGGCAGTGTCAGTGGCTGGCAGGAGCCAGACCCCAGACGGTGAGCTGCAGTGAAGGAGACGCTCACATTGGAATACCGTTTCCTTGGGCAGCAGGAGAGTGTGAAGACATGAAACTGACGTTTATTCCAGACACACAGTCAAACTCGGGCTTAAAGATCAGTCACAAATGCGTCAAAACTATGAAATAAATTCTTCAAAAGTCGTCAGCAGTTCAGTGATGGATCATTTGGTGTAAGTATGATCTGGCAGACTACTTCTCATCAAACTGGTTTTCTAGAAACTGGCTTTTTGGCAAATTGACTTTCAGAGTTGTCTGTTAGGAAATTCAGTGAATCAGTGATTTGGAAAATTGATTTTTGGCAAATTGGTTTTCTGCAAATTGATTTTTTTTTTTGGTAAATTGGCCTTCTTACAGCACTGTGTCCCTCACCTTTCTACTTGATGTTTTCCACTTTTATGATTATTAGATTTGTGGTGCTCTGTCCCATTCTGGGAGAACCGAAGGGGAAGGGTAATATTTGTTTCTGTTCACCTTTGTATTCCCAGCTCCAAGCACAGCATCTGGCATTTAGTGAGTGCTTGATGAACGTTTATAGAGTAGAAGAAAAACAACACGCCACGGCAGAACAGAATAAAATGAAAAGGGACTCGGGCCACCACTAACTGGGCTCTCATTACCAAAATCTACAGGACTTAATTTTACTTACAGCAAGTAAAACCCATATGAATGCTGCATGTGTGTATGCACCCGCACACCCTCCACCAAGCATCCATGTCATTTTAGCCTTAATGATGATGATATAGTTAATAAGAGTCTTGTTTTCAGGCAAAAAAATATGAACTTTTTCTCTTTAGACTCCCCTCTATTCTTCAGCCATTAAAAGAATCTGAGCACATTCCCTTCCAGTGCATATGTACAATGAAATAGGTTGATTGCATCATGAACTCTAATATTTCTTTAATAAAAACTTGGAGTCAACTATCAGGAGGTGAGAACGGATGGATCAGAGAAGCAGAGCGGAAAACCGCTAGAGTTCTTTCCTCTACCAATGCGCAGACCAAAGGGGTGGTCCTGTCCTCAGACTGTCTCCTCAGACTGCTCTGTCTCCACCAAACCTCAGACTGCACACAGTTATATCCTTCCTGTCTCCAGCTCCCTAGTGCTGGGATTAAAGGTGTGTGCCACCAGCCATATTACTCCTGTCTCCAGCTCTGTAATGCTGGGATTAAAGGCGTAGGATCCCAAGTGCTGGGGTCACCTTTGTGTGAGTTCTGTTTCTCTTTTTAGAGAGATTTAATCTTGTGTAGGCAGGATGGCCTTGAACTAACAGCGATCCCTCTGCCTCTGTCTCCCAAATCTTGGGATTAAAGGTGTATGCCCCACTCCTGGCCTCTAGTGGCTTAGCTTTGCATTCTGATCTCCAGGAAAGCTTTGTTAAAACACACACAAAATATCACTCCAGTTGCTGACTTGAGTTTGTGCTGTGACAAACTGGGTCTTCCTTTGACTCTTTTGTATGGTAGCAGCTAAAGCTATGCATTTCCTTCTGTTTCTATGTGGCTATGTGTGTGCTTCATTGACTTGTGGTTTCATTTGTGAGAAACTAATCTTTATCTCCAAATGTAATTTATAACTTTTTATTAATAAGCCCAAATTGGGGCCACATGACAGATGAATTTACTTTCTAAGAACATGACACTGAGGATATTCACTGTCCACCAGATGCCTCTTGCAGGATCACTGCAGTGCCGGGATTGATTTGGCTTTAATATATAAGGTGTTCTGAATATTTAGAGCCTTTCAGTTGATTATAAGATAGCATTGTCTTACTTATTTTGTAGAGGGTGGATGATACCAATATTTGGTCTATTTGACTAAAAGGTGATTTGATAAATACTCTAAAAAATGCTGCATCATGCAAAATTTCTTTTTTTTTTAATGTGACTTAAATGCTGCTTAAAATTTTGCTAATTATTCACATCCTTAGTCCTCAGGGAAATGCAAATCAAAACTACAATAAAAACAAATGACAAATATCATGCTGGCAAGTTTGTGGAATAAGGGGACAACTTATCCATTGCTGATGGGAGTGCAAACTTGTACAGCTATTATGAAATCAGTGTGGCAGTTCCCCAGGAAACTGGGAATAGATCTACCTCAAGATCGAGCTATACCATTCTTGTACATATACCCAGATAACTTTACATCCCACTACAGAGGTATACTTACTTGTCCATGTTCAATGCTGTTCTATTCATAATAGCCAGAAACAGGAAAAGACTAGATGTCTGTCAATGAGTGAATGGATAAATGGATAGAGCCAGAAAAAAAGTCGACCTGAGTGAGGTAACCTTGACTCCAAAAGACAAACATGGCATGACTTCACTTATACATGGATGTTAGCTGTTAAATCTTTAATAATCAGGCTATAAATCCATATAACCACAGAGGTTAGGTATAGACTAAGGGATTGGGGAGGATAGGCTTAGATCTCCCTAGGGAGGAGAAATAGAACAGATAATTATGGATGGAAGTTGGGGGATTGGGAGGAAAGGATCAAATAGGGAAAGGGTGGGAGGTGATATATAAGGAGGGACAGCTAAAACTAAGGGCCATTTGAGAGGTCATGTGGGAACAATACAGTAGAAGCATATATATACATATGTATATATAATCCAAATAGAGCCGCCAAATAATAAGGGAGACTGAGCACCAACTGGATATCTCTCATTGCCAAATGAAGCTATAGTTCTGGAAATTGGTTCCATATAATAGAGTTGTTGCCAAAAGGGGCACCAGGGGAACCCCCAAACAACCCAGGTCATTGGTTACTCTCCAGAAACTGATGTTAAATTCTTGTTGCTGAAGACAAGACCTATTCAACTCTTTAAATAAGAAAAATCTGGGCTGGTGCCTACCTAGATCTTTCACTTGTACTGACAAATGTTCATGGTACTGGAATGTACTCTTCATGCTACCAAAGGCGAAAGGAAAACACCAACCCAGCCTCAAACCCTTGGGTCTACAATGGTGACCTGTCTGCCATATGTGCTATTGCAACGGTGGCACAAAGCTCATAGAAATAACCAACCCATCACTGAAGTTAAGGCCCACTCCTCAGATGGAATTGACCCTCTGGCCAAGAACCTGAGATTCGATAGGCCACGGACCTAGGGGTCCAAATGCTGCTGTTCTGCTAAAGGAAGATAGAAATAAAATGGATCTGAATGACATTCTGCTATACTCAGACCAGTGTCTCACTCATCCATCATCAGAGAAGTGTCCTCCTGCAGCAGATGGGAACAAAGACAAAGACCACAACTGGACCCTGTGCAGAGTGAGAGACCCTGGAACACTCAGTCCTAAAAGGGATGTCTCCATCCAATCCTCCTCTCAGGGCTCAGGGACTCCTCAGAAGAAGAGGTCATAGGACTGTAAGAGTCGGAGGGGATGGAAGACACCAAAAGGCCTTCTAAACAAAGTAGGGCAGATACACATTGTAATTCAGAGACTGGCAGAATGCACCGGGATGCATGGGTCTGAGCCAGATGCGGTCCCTGCCTGTAACCCCGAAGCTATCTCTAATAGATAACCACTTGTAAATGAAAAATTAGTTTTCTCCAACAGAGTCTCACTGGGTATACAAACAATATTTAAGAGAAAGATCCATGTCCGGCAGTAGATGGCCAACACTAAACAAATCCATTGGCATTTTTGAAGGTACTTTCTTTGGGTACATATTATCATTTTTGGTTTTTGTGTTTTATATGGGTGTGTATGTGTGTGTGTGTGTGTGTGTGTGTGTGTGTGTGTGTGTGAGAGAGAGAGAGAGAGAGAGAGAGAGAGAAAGTGAGTGTCTATGCATATATATGTATAAGTTTCTTGTGCTTTTTCTTTGACTCTTTTCCTTCTGTTTGTTTTGTCCTTCTCTGTTTTGTTAGTTTTTGTTTTATCTTATTATTTCTTTAGATACCTGTTTGAATTCTAATAAGAGAAAGAAAGGGTGTGAATTTTGTTAGGTAGTGAAGTGGGGAGGTTCTGGGGAGAGTTGGGGGAAGACAATCTGTAATCACAATATATTGTATGAAAAGAATCTATTTCAGTAAAAAAAGAAAATAGAAAAATCCTAATTGTTCATCCATTTGCTGATTAGCTCTGTTGCTTTTCCAGATTATTACCATGCTCTCTATGGGGAGCATCTTTGAGACCCCAGTGATCTAGATGAGGCAGGTTTTACTGGCAGGAAAAGGGAAGCATCATCTAATAGACGGACATTTACAGCTACGAATACGACTAGGTTATCATAACCCATTGGATCAAGAGGATTTTCTCTTACTTCTTGTTGTAAGGTTTCCCACACATTAGAATGGGATATATATTAGAATAGTATTTTTTAGCCAATTTCCTATAACATGCGAAAGGATAGTTATCTTAGCAGAATGACTTGAACTTGCTAAAGTTTTTCTAATTGATTTCTTCTGTTAGAACAACACATTATCCCAAGTCTTTTCATGTTGCATCTAACTCCAAAATTTTTCAAGTTTTTGATGATATGGACTTTTAAATATGTTTACTAAAAAATTAAGTATTATTTGCTGTGGAAAGCAGCACAGAGGCTCTTGAAAAACTAAAAACAGATCTGCCACATGACCCATTTATGCTACTCTTGAGTGTGCACTGGAAGGAAATGAAGTTGGTGCACAAGAGATTCCTGTGCACCCATTTTTGTTGTAGCACTATTAACAACAGTAACGGATTTAGTCTTGGCTCTTATCAACAGATGAATATAGTATGTGTGCAGAATGGTGTCTAGGTATCCATAAAGAAGAAAAAATATTATGCGATTTTCAGGAATATTGGTAGCAACTGAGGTTATCATGTTAAGCAAATGAGCCAGACACAGAAAGACAGGTTTAATGCTTTTTATCATATATGAAAATTTAAAAAACCCTGAAAATAAAAGATGGGTATTATTAGGAAATATGAAGAAGAGCATAGGAATTGGAGGAATAGAGGATTAAAATTGAGAACAAATATGGTTAATGCATGATATACATTTATATGGAAATTTCCATTAATATGAACAGTTAACACATGATAATAATTTGAATAAAAATCAGTATTACACATATGTGCTTAATGGACTTCTTTTGGTATAAAAACAGCTATAAACATCAATATATATTATATATATTTACTGTGATAAGAGTTCCCCTATATGTGAGAAATTTTTTTTTTTTTTGGTTTTTCGAGACAGGGTTTCTCTGTGGTTTTGGAGCCTGTCCTGGCACTAGCTCTTGTAGACCAGGCTGGTCTGTGAGAAATTTTATTTGTGTCCCAAACTTGACTATAGTCGTTGCCTTTACTTTGGACCTGATACTAATTTTCTAGTAGATCCAAGCTTGGATAGATACTTCTCTGTGTGATCAGCAAATACCCATAGAATATTCACAGCTTAGTTTTTGCATTTGGTATCTTTTCCCTGAAATGCCTCTCATAATAATTCATTTCTTTATTCAGTTTATGTTTAACAGTTGTGAGGAAACCACAAATGTAGCAAACTTTGTGATGAGCACTGGAGATGCGAATATTTGTGCTTCGGAACTGACAACATTTAAAAGTTCCTTTAATATTGTAGAACCAGAGAGCTCCACCCAGTTTTTGCTTCCTTGGGTTTATAAAGTTTTAGCACTGTGAAAGGCTTGTAACTTATGATTCAATTGAACTGTTTGACTGCAAACCAAAACCTATAAAAGCCAGATGAAATGTCAAGGTGAGCAACATCTTTCTGTGAATTAATTTTTCTAGCTTCATTTTCAGAGTAGCTTGGTTTCAGAATAGTGTAAATTGGAAAAGATCAAACAGATTTTCTTTTCTTCTCTCTCTCTTTCTTTCTTTCTTTCTTTCTTTCTTTCTTTCTTTCTTTCTTTCTTTCTTTCTTTCTTTCTTTCTTTCTTTCTTTCTT
>NW_004949149.1:310771-326711 GCF_000317375.1 Microtus ochrogaster
GAACTAGCTCTGTAGACCAGGCTGGTCTCGAACTCACAGAGATCCGCCTGCCTCTGCCTCCCGAGTGCTGGGATTAAAGGCGTGCGCCACCGTCGCCCGGCCCAGCTTTAATTCCGAACACTATGTTTCAGGCAAATGGGATTTTTTTTTCAAATCTTTTATATATTTAAAAGAAGAGCTGGATATCGTGGCACACACCTTTAATTATAGCACTCAAGAGGTAGAGGCAGGCAAGTCTCTAGAAGTCCTAGACCAATCTGGTTTAGAGTTCTAGGCCAGCAAGAGAGACTTTGTCTCAGAAACAAAACAAAATACAAACAGCTCCAAACACTCCATAAGCACCGCCCCCCACATAAATCCCAAACCCAAACCAAAGAATGAGAGTCAAGAATGGTGGTACAGGAGTTTTAGCCTTGGCCTCGCAGTGACTTCAGCACCAGCCTGGAACACACAGAGGGACCCATCTAATAAAATCAAGAGATGGTTGTGTTATTCATTGCTAGACTGCTTGTCTAGAATATTCAAGGTCCTGAGAAAATAATGTTTTAAAAGCAAATCAATCACTTGGGAAAGAATTAACCACACCACTAATACCTTCCAGGATGTTTAAAATATCATATTAAAGTTTTTGTGCATGTTCCAGGTGTCGTAGACTACACAGGGATTCAACCCCACTCCTCATGGTATATAACCGCCTAGCAGCGTCCCAATGTATCACTACAGTCAGCTTTGCTGGTCCAAATTGAACCTGGTTCACAACCCACAGCTCATGAGATTGACGTCTCCATCAGTGGGATGGCTCTTGTTCACACCAGCTCCTAGCTGCTTCTTTGCAAGTCCAAAGTTTATCTTCCCCACTCAAATTTTCACCATTATTTGACTCAGATGGCAGTTCTTGTCTTGAAATTCCTGATACCTGGCTGTTTAGGAGACTCCGAGTTTGTCCTAGATGCCATCCTCCCTGGTTTACATGGACTCTCTGCTTGCTCTCTAGAGCTTAGTGAGAGTAGGGTACAGTTCTCAGATCACCTTCCCACTGTCTGCTTAGACACTGCATTCTAGTTTTGCCATTTTAAATGCCACCCACTTGTCAATTGGTCTTATATTTTTAATATTTTGCCTTCTTCTTGAGGTACAGATTATTATACCCAGAGAGCTGCTTGTTGCCTCAAGTTGGGTACAAAATGAGCATCTCAAACATAACAACCCCAAAGCCAATCTATTAATTTCTAGTGCCTACCACATCTTGCTAACTGGATTTCCTTTCTCTCTGTCTCAGATCTTGATTTTGTCCTTTTCACTGTGGCCATCAACAAGTCTTGCCAACTCTTCTATCAGTTTATAAGGATCATCCTGTGGGATGTTCAATAATTTACTTACTTTACATTCTTTAAAATCTTACAGCATGAACTCATTAATGGTAACTGATAAACGGTCTTCCACTTGAAGACCTGTAGCACGCGATGCTAATGAGATGTAAAACGCTGGCCTCCAACGTTAACAGTGAAAGGCAGGCACTGGGGAGCGGGATCTGCCAGTAAAGCACTTGCCACATGAGCATGAGGACCTGTGTGTGATCCCCAGCACCCAAGTCAGAACTGGGAGTGGTGATGTAAGCCTCTAATCCCAGACTGCAGTCAAACTCGAGGCTTACTAGAGTACCAGTCTGCCGAACCACTGAGCTATAATTTCATTAAAAAGACCTTTTATCAAAATATAAGATGGTCACCAACTGAGGACACTCCGGGTTGACCTCTGGCCTCTACACTTGTGTGCACATATACATGGAAACATGAACATACACATAAATCACACACACACACATACACACACACACACACACACTAAATGCACACATACCACACTCACATGCACAGAAGTATCTAATGACAAGATACTTATTTATGAATCAGGAAGTGGGATCTTGCCAGACATGCTATCTTCCAGCACCTTGATCTTGAATTTTCTTGCCTTTAGAACTGTGTGCAATACTTCTATTTAATTTACAAATTACCTAGCCTGATTGTTTTTCTCACAGCCCGAATGGACTCAGTTTAGATGAAGAGGTAATTAGTAATTTTAGGGAAGTGATGTTAGGGGAGGCTTCACTAAAGAAATAATAAATGAACTCATCTTGACGATTGAGCAGGAATGCATCACATAAAATTGAATTTGGGTGTAAAATTTCTGTTGCCAGATATTTGATCGCACTGTGAAACTCCAAGACTGTGTTAATAAAATTAACCTTGGAGCAGGGAGCAGAGTCAGTGACAAGAATTAACCATAGGGAGGACAGAGGATCCTGGGAGACTGATAGAGAGGTGTGCAGGAAATAGTAGGGAGAGACTTAGAGATTATAGGTAGGGGATGTTAGAGACACATGCTTGCCATGTCTCAGGTAAATTGGAAAGGTCATCTGATCACTCCTACACCGCCTCTTTGATCTATCAGATTCTCACTCAATAGCAGACTCTCAAGTCTGTATTGGTAATAGAACAACTTAGAGAAAAACAGAAGATTTCTGCTCTGAGAAATGCTCCTAAAGCCAAGAACATGTGTAGCTTCAAGAGAAGACAACTCTAGCCCGGTGGCGTGGTTCAGGCCTTTAATCACAGCGCTCAAGGGTAGAGGCAGGTATTTCTGAGTTCAAGACCAGCCTGGTCTACAGAGCAAGTTCCAGTACAGCCAGGGCAATACAGAAAAATCTGTCTAGAAAAACACACAAGCAAACAAACAAGGGAAGGAGATCCTGGGATATGAGTGGATTGTGTGTGAAGAAGACAGTGCTAAGATGGCGGTAGCCTAACTTTTATGTTTTCAATTTCTATCACAGAGAAGAGAAAAAGCTAGGCAGAGGTAAAACATCATAGAAAACTTAGATTATAATACTTCAGAGAAAGAAATGGTTACTGTGGTATAGGGTATTCTGTCTTTCTTTAGGAGGAATGAAGCTCACCTTTAAAAACGAAGAGTTGAGTATGTGGGGGAAAGGAAGATTGTTCATTGCAGTAATGCTGTGTACACCCAGGAAAGGAGGAATGTGAAACAGAGGCACAACTAATAGGATCAGTTGTCATGGAGCTTGCCTGGACAGGCTTCTTCGGAGAAAGAACCATATGCACAGACTGTCAGACGTTAGTCAGTGACAGATCGTGTCTACAACAGCTATCTCTTGGGACCAGATTTCCTGTGACATCATGGCCATCTTAGTTTGTGTAATCATACTCTATGTTGTTTGCAAAGTGACAAAATTATATCAACACATTTCTTAGATTACATGCTTGTCAATAAGGAACATATGACTGCGTATGGGAACGTTTATTAGTGGGAATTGGTTCACAAGATTATAGAGGTAAGAAGTCCCATGAGACTCCATCTGGGAGCCGGAACCCCTGGAGAGCTGGTGGTACAGTAGTGAGAGTGTGAAGGCTGGAGAGTCAGGAGTGCCAGTGTATGACGCGGGATCAGATGGATGGTCCAGCATAGGAGGGTGGGGCCGATGGAGGAGAGAGGGAGTTTTCTTCTCAATCTCTTCTATTTGGGCACTCGGTGGGTTAGTCAATACTCACATCAGTTAGGGTTGTTCTTTATGTAGTGAGGCAATTCAAATGCTAATCTCTTCTGAAAGCATCCCCAGATGTTACTAGCCCTCTAGGCATCCTTGTCCCAGACAAGTGGTCCCAGAGCTCAGGTATGATGAAGGCTGCAGAGAGATCATCACTGCCTTTCAGGATTGCTTCCTTCCATTGGGGGTAGAGGTGGGCCTCAGGACAAGCCGATGGTGTGAGTTAGGGATAAATGGGGATGAAGACAGTGGGTGGAAATGCAGAAATAGTCTCCATCTGGAAAGCTGACTGTTTGCCAGAGAGTCAGTGGCGTTAAGTAGTAATAAATCACGGAACTATTAATGGCTAAGCAACAAAAAGAATATGCTATGAATAGAGATTTTATCATTTGAAGAAACTTTATGGTATTTTTGAGACTCCAGATGCTTTTCAATAGAGGGGTTGACAGGAAATTTGAGCTGCTGGGATGTACTATTATGTCAGTACTAGTGACTTTCAAAGCTTTTTGGTTGTGCTCCTCAGTAAATAGGTGATTTTTAGTTATGACAAATGTAAACATATATGCTCAAATACATAATAGAAATTAGAAGCAACTTCCTTACTGTAGTAGAGACACTGGTACTTTCCTTGTTAATTTTATTTTTCAAAATGTATTTAACTTTTATTGATTCTTTTCGGATATTTCTTTTCTTTTCTTTTCTTTTTTTTTTTTTTTTACTACTCAAGCAGTCTTTAATGAAAACTGTATGAGACGCCCCTACTCCTGCATCTTCTCAATCGTTTCTTCCTTGTATTTGCCCTTCTCCTTTCCTACTTGTCGAGACTTGGCTTTCCTTTCCAGGATCTTCTTTCGGTCTTTGTCCAGCTTTAGCCTGGTGATCACCACCTTGCTGGGGTGGATGCCCACATGGACAGTTGTGCCATTAGCTTTTTCCTGCTGCACCTGTTCAATGTAGATGACGTATTTCTTCCTGTATACTTGGACCACTTTGCCAATCTGCTGGCCTTTGTAGTGTCCCCGGACAACCTGAACTTCATCATCCTTTCGAATGGGCATTGAGCGAACATTGTACTTCTGTCTCAGCTCTTTGGAAAGGGGGGGAAGACATGATCTTCCTCCGAATGTGAGAAGGTGCATTGAAATGCCGTTTGCGGTTCTTGCTCCGGTCAGAAGTCACAAACGGATTGAACTTCATTTTGGCGGCTGCGATCCAGCCTCTTTTCAGATATTTCAACATGCATCCCCAACCCGCCCAACCCCCATCTGACCTTTGCCCTTGCAACCTCCCCCTCAAAACAAAATTTAAAAGAAAGCCCCAAAACCAAATAAAGCAAACAAAACAAAAATAGCAAACAAACTGAGCAGACGCCACAACAGCTGCTCAGCCTTCTCTCAGAGATCAGGCCTCAATTTCCTATTCCTGAGACTGAACAAGCAGTTTCTGAAGAAAAGCCACAAATAAAGGACAATCAATTTTCATCCAGCCAAACAGCAAGGAGGAGGCTTGGTACCAGCAGTAGCAGGCTAGGCCTAGGCCAACCTCCACAGCAGCTCAAGGCCAAGGCCTGGGACTTGTCCAGGCCTGCCCCCAAATGGAAAACTGTAGCCCTGAGTAAGCCCTGGCTAGCCCTAGTCAATTAAAACATACTAATATGATTTTCACTTGCTTAAGCTAATCGTATCTAGAATGACTTAACTTCCTTAGATACTCCCCTCAGCAAGATTTCAAAGAAGCCCCCACCGCCTTGTCGGGGTTGTCGTCATGTTGCCGTTGTGTAGGATGGTTGGCTCCAGCATGCTGAAATAATAATAATAAAAAAGACTCTGCTTTTGCATTGGATCTGGTCTCTTAGTGGTATTTGGGGGTCTGGGCTCTGGGTACAACGCAGACAACCAAAATCAAACCAAACCAAACCCAACCCAAACAAGCAAACAAACCAAGAACAAGGAGAAGAAAGTGTCACACAGTTCACCCTCCAGTCCTTTCATCTTCATTGGCAAGGGTTTATTGCCCGGAGTCACTGGTCTGGCTCAAGGCCTCTGGTTTCTGCTACACGCTGGTGTGGGCTCTCACTGGGGCTCCTCTTGGATATCCTGTTGTCCTGTGTCACAGAGATCCTGCTGTTTTGGATCTGTAGGCTCGTCCCCTTCACATGCTCCAACAGTTCATAGATGAGGTGGGAGATGGTGTGGGCCAACTCACAGCCCTGGTTCTGGGTCTGGGTGACAGGTGGCCTTGTCAGCCCACAGCTTTCCCCAGCTGTCACCACCGAGGTGAGCTTTCCAGCACTGCCTTGCCCAGTCTGCCCAGTGCAGCCTGCCACAAGGAGCAGGGCCCTTGGGTCCTACTCACCCACACTCACACCACCAAGGGCCATCTCCACTGTCTTGCCCAGGCAAGGGGCAGGGCCCTTTCTCTCACTTGCTGTATGAGGGGTGGGACAGGGTTAGCTCTCCTGCTTTCAGGGCTGGTTCACTTGCATGCAGACAACGTGGTTAGCTCTAGTTTGCTGCCCTGGTGGGGTACAGGGTCTGCTCTCCTGTATGCTACAGCTGGCGAGGGGGGCAAAGCTAGTTCTCCCATTCTTGTGACCTGGGTGACAGCTCTCCAGTCTGCCTCAGGTAGCAAGGGAAAGGAGAAGGCATCTTTCCCTCACCCATGCCACCACACGACAGACTGTGTGAGGAGGTCAGTTCTGCTGTTCTCATGCCCTCAGGGCCGGCTCACCAGCACCGCCACTAACAGGGTCAGTGCCAGTGCTGCCCAGGTATGGTACCTGTCTGTGGTGAGGAGTGGGGCCATCTTTCTCGATTTGGGGGAGGGAACAGCTATCCTAGGGCCAGTGAGGGGTGGGGCCAACTCAGCACTGCTCTCAGATCTCAGATTTCAACATATTTGGTTCCTATGACATCACCCCGACCCCACCACACACACCGCACCTCCCTGTGGTAACATGGGCAATAGACATCAGCACAGACCTCCGTCACAGCAGGACCACAGACCCAGACACGGCCCTTGACAGTAGCATGACGCTCGGACACCAACATGGTCTCAGGTGGCTGACCAGACCCTAGGCACCTGCATGGACCTCAGCAGTAATGGGGGGCCGGGGACATCAGCTCAGATCCTGCTGTAGAGCCACTTACCCAGACATGGCCCTTGGCACCTTCCCTGTCTGAATGACATCATGGCCCCAGCGGGCAGTGCTGGTCACTCAGATCAGCATGGTCCCAGTGGTAGCACCTTCCCTGAACACTTAAGACTAAAGGTTGTGGTCTAGACCCTAGGCATCCCTGTGCCCTCTGGTGGCAACATGGACTAAGGACATCAATGCAGACCCTAACTATGGCAGAGCCCAGACATGGCCCTTGGCAGTAGTTCAGACCCAAATGTCACCATGGCCTCAGGAGGCCTTGCAGGCCACTCAGATTGGCACAGCTCCCATGGCAGCAACCTGCCTCCAGGTGGCAGCCCAGATCACAGCCTTCTGTGCAGTCATCAGGGGTGACAAGAGCCACAGACCTCATGCACCCTCAGCTACTCAGAGTTTTGGACCAAGATTGGTCCTTGGAAGTAGCCCAGGCCCGGAAATGACCCTGGACTCAGGTGGCAAGCAGGTCATTCGCAGCCTGTTCCTCACACGCTCACCTCTTCAGATCTGCCTCTCTCCATAACCCATGAACCGGCCTGCCTTTCTCCCTCCCTCCCTACTCTGTGCTGCTCACCACAATGTCACCAGGCGGCACTTGGCTTAGACCTGCCCCCTCCCGTCTCATGTCTCATGGCATGACATGGAGTTGTGGCTGTTGCTGTGTCACAGCCAGGGGCTAGGGTCCCCGGTGGCTCCTGGTTGAATCCTGACCTGGCTGTATTGCAGTCCCAGCCTAGAGACCACAGACAGTGTTTGGTTGAGTCTTGCTCCTGCCGCCAGTCACACAGCATGGCTGGGAGCTTTGGCTGTTGCTGTGTTGTGGACTGGGGCTCATTCATTTTATTTTTGATAGTTAATTATGATTTCTTGCAAATAGCGCATTTCAACTTTGGCCTTTCTCAGTCTGAATTTTTGTCTGCCCAAGATTTATTTTGACCATGGAAAGGATTATATAACTTAAATGCATTTAGAGTATTTATAAAACTTTTATTAATTATTTCACTTTCAACTTATTTACAAACTTTCTAAGTTTACTTTTATGTGAAATGAAAATAAGCCCTTTTTAGAGGATAACCGGCTTGTTCCATTTAACCCAGCGGGATAGACTAAGTCAGTTGAACAGCGAGTTCATTTGTAAGCTTAATTGTATTTTCTGAAGCCTTCTAAATGGCAGTTAACAAATTTAATATATTTAATCTTCCTTGAAGTCCTTCCAATGCCTTACTAGGCAAACTATTAGTTTATCAAGGGAACTCCCTTAAGAATTCGACTATTATAAGCCTAATAAATTAAAGATAGAAATGGACCAAGAGCTCAGGCTCCTCTGGGCACATCTATGATGTGAAACAATACCCCCCCCCCCAATTTAGTAATGTAGTATCACAAATCTCTCTGGAAAATAATCTATTTTGATTATATTATTAGGCAATTTACCTGACAAATTCATTCATTTACTAATATATACATTTTTAATGAAAATACATGCAATGAGATATGCTCATATCCTTGCCCATTTCTCCCCTCAAACTCCCCTCATTTAATCCCAACACGTCCTCCTCCCAAGTTCATATCTTCTCTTTATTTTTATTGTCTTGATAACATCCAAGTACAACTGCTGTTGCTCCTATGTGGATGGGTATGGGGCCATCCAGTACAGCATGGAAACCTACCACTGGCCACACCCCAGAAAAGAGTGGCTCTTTCTCTTCAAGTAGCTATCATCTGTTGTAGAAAATTATTTTAAAGGGCGTTGCTTTTGTTTATGCTGCATTTGTTTAACTCTGCGAAGCTGTGATTCTTTGCTTGTCTACAACACCTGATGGTCTAATAAAGCCATGAACATCCAAAAGCTAGGCAGGAGATAGAAATAGGTGGGCTGCCAGGCAGAGAGAATAAATAGGAGGAGAAATCTGGGAAGAGAGGAGGAGCAAGACAATAAGGAGGGGGAGGACTCTAGGGCCCAGCCACCCAGTCACACAACTAGCCTTGGAGTAAGAGTAAAAGTAAGATTACAGAAGTTAGAAAAAAAGAAAAGCCCAGAGAAAAAGGTAGCTGGGATAAAATAAGAAAAGCTGGCTTAGTCAAGCTAAGGCTGGCCATTTATAAGAAAGAATAAGACTCCGTATGTGATTGATTTGGGAACTGGGTGGCAGGCCCCCCAAAAGAGTAAAACCAACAAGCACAGTCATCTGCCAATAGCTGTTCAACAAGGGGTGGGGCTTGGAGAGTGTCTCCTAACACCTATGCCAGAGTTTTGCATGGATAGATCTGTGCAGTAGCCTTGGCCACTGTGAAATCATGAGGACAATGGCTCTGCCATTTTGTAAAGATAGCATTTCTCAGCACTTCTCCCCATCCTCCAGCTCTTGCATTCTTTTATCCTCCTCTCTGTCATGGTCCCTGATTTTGGGGTGTGTGTGTGTGTATGTGTGTGTGTGTGTGTGTGTGTGTGTGTGTGTGTGACTGACAAAGATGTCTGAATTAGGGCTGGACACCCAGTCTCTCTCAGCATTTTGACCAGCTGTATAGCTCTGCGCTGACTACTGCCCACTGCAACAAGACTTTCTGACCACGTGGCTGTTCAGTTTTCCAGCAGCAGTGGTAGAGAGACCACTCTTAGTCTATTTGGTATTTTCAGGGCCTTTGTCAAAATTCACACTTGTGATCCCAGCACTTGGGAGGCTTGCCAAGAGCTCCAGGCAGTGAGATTTGTCTGAAAAAAAAAAAAAACAAAAAACAAAAACAAAAACAAAACCCCAAACTAACAGTAATACTATAAGCAAAGAGAAAACTGGCTGCAGATGTGTAGATTTATTTCCGGACTCTATAATCCAAGCTTTTAGTTTGTTAATTTGTTTTGTTGTTGTTGTTTTACAAAGACAGGGTCACTTGTATCTCACATTGGCACCAAACTTGCTATATAACCTTCAAAATGAACCTCAACTTCTGCTCCCTCTGCTTTCCCTCCTGAGTGTTGGAATTACAGGCATGTATCCCATGCTAGGTTTGTGTGCTGGAAATCTAAAGCATGTCTTTGTGCACAGTAGGCCAGCATACTTCCAGTTAGACCACATTCTGGGGCCCCAAATAATGTTTTAGATTTTAATTATTTTTCTTCTATGTATTAGTGTTTGCCTAAATGTATGCCTGTGTACTCACTGTGTGCAGTGCCTGCTGGGACCAGAAGTTGGATTCTCTGGGACTGGACTCCCTGTGAACTGCCATTTTGGTGCTGAGAATTGAACCTGGATTCTCAGGAAACAGACAGTGTTCTTAACCATGGAGCCATCTTTTCCAGGTCCCATCCTAAGGATGTTTTTCAAGAGGTAGTCCAACTGTTACTAAGGCTGGTATCAAATTCCAAGGTTAAGTTCTTTTCCTACCTAAAGTTGCTGAGTAGCTGCAGGTGTGTGATACTATGCCTGGTCTCTCAAGGGTGTGTGTGTGTGTGTGTGTGTGTGTGTGTGTGTGTGTGTGTTTGCATCTCACGAGGCTGGTCAGGAACTGATAATCCTCCCACTTCTCCCTTTTGAGTACTGAGATTAAAGACATGTAACACTAAGCTTGGCTCTCAAAGATTATTTTGATCATACATAGAGGCTGCTCTTGGATTTGGCCTAATTTCTTGCATAGCTCATCATTCCTGCAGTTGACTTTGTACTGTAGGGTTTCTATTGCTGTGATCACCACCATGCCAGAAAGCTTCTTGGGGAGGAAAGGGTTTATGTAAACTTACATGTCTCAGTCATAGTCCATCATGAAGGGAAGTCAGGGCAGGAGCTCAGGGCAGGAATCTGTTTGTTGATAATAAATAATTGATAAGGGGCAATGCACAATCTTCTCTATGACTACTTCCTGCTGACAGAACCTGGAGGCAGGAACTGAAGCAGAGGGTATGGAAGAAAGTTGCTTACTGACTTGCTCCTCCTGGCTTGTTCGGCTTACTTTGTTTTTTTTTTTTTTAATTTATTTTATTTCATGTACATTTGTTTGACTGTATGAGGATATGGGGTTCCTTGGAACTGGAGTTACTGACAGTTGTGAGCTGCCATGTGGGTGCTGGGAATTGAGCCCAGATCCTTTGGAAGAGCAGTTAGTGCTCTTAACTACTGAGCCATCTCTCCAGCCCCCCAGTTTTCATTCTTAGACCATCCAGGACCACCTGCCCAGGGGGAGCACTACCCACAATCAATTATTACCACCCACATCAATCATTAATCAAGATAATCCCACATATTTACCAATACACCAATCTTATGGGTAAATTTTCTCAATTAAAATTCATCCTTCCCAGTTGTGTCTAGGTCTGGGTCAAGTTGATAAAACAATCAGTACACTGTGCAAATCTAAATTCTACCTCATGTACCCAGAGAATTCTATGAAAGCAGTATTCCAAAGAAACAACTGGAAAACAGTTGTGGATAACACATCTATGCAATTCTTAGTCTCTTGAGTGTTAGGTTAATGATGTACTTCTATGAAGCCATCTGCTTCATAGCAAATTCTAGAAATCCTGGTTCATCCATTTGTACTTGTGTAAGCCATATTAGCTTTGGAATCTGTATCTTAGTTCTTCCAAGTGTCAATACTTTGAAGTACAGTTAGAATCCTTCCTTGGTGTTTTGTTTTGTTTTTCCCTGAAATATTCTGAAATGTAGTAACACCAACATAAATCACATAAATTATTCTAGTGAGACAGAAATATAATGCATTTAGTATATTAAAGGCTCAACTTTCTTATTTTCTCAACTTTTAAAGAAATATTTGACTTAAAAAATGTTGTAGCCAGGTGTGGTGGCGCACTTCTTTTATCCCAGCACTTGGAAGGCAGAGGCAGGTGGGTATCTGCTTGGCCAGCCTGGTCTACAGAGTGAGTTCCAGGACAGTCGGCTACACAGAGAAACCCTGTCTTGAACAGAGAAGTCTTGTCTCCAACAGAGAAGTTCCGTCTCAAACACCACCTCCACCATGTTTATTGCTATGAGCTAATCAAAACAGATTCTTTAAGAGACTTGATAATATAATTGATTAATTCCCTCCAGTGGTGCAATCAATCAAGGAGGCGTAAAGGGAAGGCCTAGCCTTTTAATTTAAAGGAATTAAATCTCAGGTCAATTATACCTTTTCTTCTTGATGCACAGAGCTACAATGTCATGTTTGTTACTGTGCTCCATGTTTCACAGAGTATTATAAAAACTTGATTGTGACCATTTCAGGCTAGATGTTTGGGGCTGGGACTGGAATCTGTTTTTGTAGATGTGGCTCCTCTTCCTGCACAGATCTGGTGCATGCATGCGTATTTCATAGTCTATGACAACAGGGTCTTCACGGTCTTTCCACTTTAGATGGCTACACGTTTACACCTTATTTATAAAGTTATAACCTTTATTGAGCTTTTCCTTCTAATTAAAAAGTAAGAAGTGTGAATGCCTACTGTGTTGATGGTGTTTTTACATTTCTCATAGTGTGTTTTCAAGTAGTTAAGCATTTCAAGTATTTATGATAATTTAATTTGTTCTAAATAAATGTGCTCCAGGCCAGAGGTAAAGGGCAAAAGACGCACAAGCCTGGGGAAAGAAGGGACTGACTTGTGCCTTGTCAGCAGGTCAGAGTGAGGATTTGATATTTGCTGTGAACTGGCGACTACTTAGGAGGAAACAATAGAATCAGATAGATGCTGGATCTCAGTTCAGTTTTCAATCCCTGTGTGTTCAGGAATAAAGCACTGGGATGATTTTGATAGTTTGTAGCATGGGCACATAGTCTAGGGTGTGTGCATAGATTTGAGCTGGCAACTGAGGGGGTGACAGGATTTCTGCAATGACCTTGACTTGATTTTCAACTGAAGCAAAAGCTGTGCTATGAGGGCCCCAGGAGAGCTCAGTCAGCAAGCACTTGCTTTGCAAGGATGAGAACTCGAGTTCACGCTCCAGAATCCATATATTAAAAAAGCCCAGGTGTGGTAAGACGTGCTTGTGGTGTCATTGCGGGGAGCTGGGGATAAGCTGATCCCTGGAGCTTCATAACCAGTCAGTCTAGGCTAGTTGGCAAATTACGGGGCAATGAGAGATCTTGTTTCCAAAACATGAGTGGGCAATGCTTAGGGAGCAGCACTTGAGGCTGTCCTCTGGCCTTCACTCATCCTTTGACTTTCTTACCTTGCATGCCAAGATAGTTCTGATTTCAAACACCTATGTGAAAAGAAAAAAAAAAGATAGTAATGATTCTACTCAAGTTCCATCTTTTTTAGGAATCAAGTGTTAAGATGCCCCTAGGACAATGAGGTTCTGTTTATCTTGTGATTTAAAACAACACAAGGCTTGGCTACTAACACAGAAGCACCCTTTGACAATAGGAGCAGAAGGCAGCCTCAGGAAGTCCAGCAGTCTTCGATGACGTTGTGATATTGCTTTGCTCTCTGTTCTCCCCAAATGAAGAAATGATCTTCAGCCTTCTTAAGAGAAAGCATGTCCAGCAGTGTGGAATGATGCTACAGTGTCAGGATATACTGGGGACAGAAGTCTAGATCGGGGTTTGTCACCCTCTGTACACAGGCCAAACCCCGCCCATACTGTAATTTTGTAGACAGCTTTGTGGGTGGGGGTGTGGTTAAATGGTAGGGCACATGCTTAGCATGCCAAGGTCATGGGTTCAGTCTGTAGCACTAAACCTACAGTATCTTATGGAACACAGTTTAGTCTTTCCTTTTACATATATATATATATATTATATGTGTGTGTATGTGTGTGTACATATATAGTGCACATATATAGTGTGTATATGATGTATATAAATTATATATATAATTTTTAGGATGATATTTTATTTACTTGGGGGAGAGGGTGGTATGTGCCGCTGCAGACACAGAGTTCAGAAGACAACCTGTGGGAATGTGTTCTTTCCCTACACTGAGTGGTTCCTGAGGACCAAATAAGTTGTCATTAGCTTACTGGCAAGTACCTTTTGTTGTAATTTATTTAAAAATGCCACAAAGAGAAGTCATGCCATGCATCAGGGCTCACAGGGGAGGTTTATTGGAAGAGGAAAGAGAAGGGGCAGAAAATGGGACAGAGAAGTGGGCAGAGATCAGTCCCTGGGGACAAGAGTGGCACAAGAGAAGGAAAGGGGGTGGGGGAGGGAAGGAGAGGGACACACACACATGCACACACACAGACACAGACACATAGGAACATAGTGAATGTGCATGGGGTGCTCTTAGTGGCTACAGCTGAGAACGTATCTCATCAGAACCTCTAGGGCAGGCCAGTGCAGATCCCTGGATACTAACACCTTTATCTACTGAGATAGCCTTCAGACCCTAATTTACATTTACAATTAAGACTTGTGTATACGTGTTTGTGTACTTGCCACTTGTGTGGTGGTGCCTGAGGGGCTGGTAGAGGGTGCTGGAGCTCCTGGAATGTAGTTGCAGTTGGTTCCAAGCCTGCCACTGTGGTGCTGAGACCCAAACGTAGGTTCTCCGGAAGAATCCTCTTGACGGCTGAGTCATCTTTCCAGACCCCGCTATGTGTTTTACGCTGCCTTTTTACTTCGGTGGCAGAAGTAATTAGTGTGACAGAGACTGTATGTAGCACAAAATAAAAAATATGTACAGTATAGCACTTTAGAGAAAAGAATTGCCCCTATCTAACTGATGGGAAAGGACAGGGTTAGGGTCTCAACCCTATTCATATCTGAAAATGGTAATGCGATTGTCGCTAGTCAGCAGAAACATTCAAAAGTGAATTTCACGCATGTGCAAATGAGCAGGAAGCAACGATGTACCAGGAATCCACACAGCGCTTGGGGATTGTTCTGAGGCATCTCCACAGGTTTACATCAGTCATTGGCGACACCTGGTTTTCTGAAACAGTGACCTAGTTTACACCCTAAGCATCTTTCACCCTCATCCGGTTCTATGTCACCGGAGTGTGCACGTGCCCATCTCCACTGCCATTGCCTTAGCTCAGGCCGCCAGATGTGCTGCGCATTTGCCCGGAATGCTGGAACACTTCCTCACAGCTGTTCCCACCTCCAGACACTTCCATTTGTGAATTCTTTATCATGACAGGGTGGCACTTTAAAGGGTCCCCAACCCACTGTTTATATACTTCAGTGGCTTTCTGTGCCTTTTAAAAGCAACCCAAAGTCTGAGCCTCAATTACAGGCCTTTGCCAGTGCTTTATCAGCTAACATCTCTTTACCGCCCAGATCCCAGCTCGTTTATGACTTCCTCTGGGGCGCCCTCTCTGCACACGTTTCTGAGTTTAGGCGCACTCAAACATCCTCGGGAGGCACTTGCTACAGATGGGAGCGTACTATATCGCGGCTGTGTCATTATCTGTCTGGGAAGTCTTGCATCGTGAGGGCAAGGACCATGTCTTCATTAATTGAGAACCCAATAGGGATGAACACAGATCTGGTTTCTGTTGAAAAGTCACTTGTAGCGCTGCGTGAGAGACTAACATTTTTAAAGTAATTATCCAAGTCTAAGCAACAGGGTTCAGAGATTTTAAGCCGAGTTCCTTACTCTTCTATGCTGAAATTATTTGTATTTTAAGGTTCTTCACCCATTCAGTAATTTGGGAACAAGACAAACGTATGATAATGAAATGACATATTTCAACATGATTCCCAGTGGGGGCAGTACTCCTGCAGGCTGGATTGCAATCGCACTTCAAGAAGAAAAGGGTTTTCTGAATTTTAACAGATTATCTTAAATAAACAACACTCAGATCTTGGAGGATTCAAGCAGAATCCTACTGAAAACTTTAAGTAGGGAGGATACAGAATTGTGTTATGCAGGAAGGGGGGGCACCTGGCTTGAGAAACCTGGAATGAGGGGAGAGGCCAGCAGAGGGGAAGCTGTGAGTGCAAAAGTCTCTATTATCCTTTCCCAGGCTGTGGGAGCTAATCTCACCGACAGCTCTACAGGCCCTCGAATCATGAAGGGGACACATTGCAGTGCATGTCTTTGAGGGTTAGCAGAGAGAGGAAGAGCTCCCCTTAGCTGGGTTCCAGTCTACCACCTAGATATTCTTATTCTTAAAAAATATACCTAGGGCTTGCTGGAGCCCGCCATGAATAAAAGCGGCTGCAGCTTTTCACCAGCGGGAGGGCACGCACGCGGCGGGTCAGACATATAAATGCAGGAAATAGCCATAAATGTTTATTAAGAAAGGGGGGGAGAGGGAGAGAGAGAGAGAGGAGGAGGAGGAGGA
>NW_004949149.1:326811-336360 GCF_000317375.1 Microtus ochrogaster
GAAGAAGAAGAAGAAGAAGAAGAAGAAGAAGAAGAAGAAGAAGAAGAAGAAGAAGAAGAAGAAGAAGAAGAAGAAGAAGAAGAGAGAGAAGGAGAGAGGCAAAGCCCGTGTGTACACCAGGAGAGAACACAGGGAGAGAGAGAGCGATGGGCGGGCGGTCAGAGGTTAAAAGGAGTGGGCGTGGCTAGGGCAGGGACCAAAAGAATAACAGATATGAGGAGGTCCAAGGAAAGAGCAAGGCTGCCGCCTGTCTCTGCTCCTCGCTGAGCCGATGTGGCCGTTGCTACCTCTACCAACCTTTGCTGACTCAGCGGCTACACTGGCTTTCCAACCAATGCCGAGGATTAGCACCTCTCGGGAATCTGCCAGTTCTCAGTACGTGCTTGGGATCGCTGAGTTATCCCCCTCCGTGGATTGAGCAGCTGCCAATCTGTCGGTCTCCCCAGCACCAGGCCGCCACTGTTGGACTATCCAGCGCATGCTGAGTAAGCTAATCCAATAAATCTGTCTTTATAATATTTACGTATTCTATTGGTTCTGCTAGAGAAGCCTATCCTACACAGTTTAAGTCTTTTGTGGTAACAGAAACTCTAAAGTGATGTCGAGGAAAAATCTGAGTAGGGCAGCGCAGTTGACAGAGCATTGGCCTAGCTTACACAAGGCCCCCAGTCTCATCTCCAGCACTGTGTGGGTTGGCCATGGAGGTGAACATTTGCCATTCCAGTTCTTGGGAAATGAAGGCAAGAGGATCAGGAGTTTAAGCACATCCTCAGCTACACAGTCAGCTCAAGGCCAGCTAGGGATACATGGTGCTCTATCAGAGAACAACAATCACAAATTTCTGAGTAGGGCTTGTGTTCTGCTCTCCTTTCTGTCACTCAGAGCAGGCAGGAGCCCCCTATAGAAACCCCGAGTTTAGTATGATGCTAGCGCAACTTGGCTCCTTGTTGGGTGAACATAAGTCTTCAGGTGGGTGGTTGTGTGAACAAGTTTGCTATAAGGGGAAAAACGCTGTAGTTTATGCATTGTTGCCTGCAAAATCCCATGTGCCAACTCTACCCAGGGCAGTGGTACTTGAAGGGGTTGTCAGTATTTAGGGCGTAGTGCCTAAGGGCGGTCCTTAGGTCTTAGAGGGCTTGCTTTCGAAAGGGACTGCAGAACCCTGCCCGTTCTTTGTATCTTCCTCCTGGCTTAGGATCCAGACACTCATATGACTAATATACTCTCAGACCAGGGGGCTGGGATGGATGCCAGGGTCTGGTGGCTACGCTCCAGACTTAACAGTATGTTCTGCTATGATCTTCTTCCACCTTTCCCAGAGGCCAAAACAAACGGAACCTCCCACTGCTAAATCTGAACCTTTACACTGTGAGCTAAATAAGACGTTAATTAATTAATTAATTTTTAGTTTCTTGAGACAAGGTTTCTCTGTGTCACTTTGGGGCCTGTCCTGGCACTCTCTCTGTAGACCAGGCTGGCCTCAGACTCACAGAGATCCACCTACCTCTGCCTCCTGAGTGCTGGGATTAAAGGTGGGTGCCCCTATTGCTGGGCTCTAATAAATGAGAAAATGAAATGCAGAGGTTTGGAGTCCTGTGGCTCCTTAGAGAGGGGGGACTGGTGGACAAAGAAAACACGCAGTAGGACCTGACAGGTCTTCTGACTGTTTGACTCAAGCGTCTGGTATACTTCACTTGGTACGCAGCCACAACTAACACTCATGAATGGACTGAATTCATGGGGGAGAGCAAGAGAACCATCCACTGATTGTAAAGGGATTTGCGAATGAAACTGTTACATTGCTACTTGACATACAATCTCTTAACTGCGAAACTGATGCGAAACCTTTATCTTAGAGAGGGTGACGATAGCCTAGAGGTCTGAAGGAAGTTGTAAAGTCATTGTCTCCTTGTCTCTTTCACAGCTCCAAGTGTGTGGGTCATCTTGATGACATGCTGACCCTTCCTGGTCCTGCTGCTAATGTCCGGCTCCTCATCACAGTTTGGGCTGCTCACATAGCAATCCACAAAGGGTTGCTGAGCAGAGTGTTCAAAGAGTCATCTAGTGTCCAGATTAGAAAGCCGTGGAGGAATGAAGAAATCCTTTTTTCCTTAAATCATGTTTGGATCAGTTATCTGCATCACATTTGGTGTAAGGTAGGTGTTTAAAGGGTTTGTTGAAACAACTGATTAAAAAGAGAAAAACGAAGGAAAAAAACATTTCGCATCTTGTACTCTTCCACTAAAGAACGCATGTTGACATAAAATCTATTTTTTCCCTATATCCTCTGATATTATTTCTTAATTTGGTTTTGCAATAAAACCCCATGTTCAGACACATTGACATCATGGAAGGACAACGGAAAATACTCAACCTGTCCCCAGTTCCTTCTGTTTTGCTGTTTAAGGGAGACTGATTTTTAGGGAGAATCTCTGTAGAGTGACATGTGGGTATAAATGCAGGCAAGTGAAGGCTGTGCCCTGTACACAGAGAGCAGAGAGATGGAGATGTCAGGGTCTGTGACATCGCACCCTTAGTTTTGGCCAGTGTTTTCTTCCGTAGATGTGTGTGGCTACCGTCCCCCGAGATGTATTTCATCTATTTTACTTCTTGTGTTCCTCTAGGGCCCACTGCCCACCGCTTTCCTGATAATCTTCTCTTTTACTACCAGGCCGAGGAGATCTGGCTCTGATTTCTCTTGCTCTTGACTTGACCTCCATGGTAGGAGATCCCTTTGCATCTCCATTACCTCGTCCATTTAAGCCAGCCCGAGCAGCGCTTGTCATGTAACTGCAGCAGGAGAGGCCAGCTTTCCCTGCTGTGGGTTCTCATCCATCCCAGCACCTCCTTCTCAGAGCTTCCTAGCTGACTCACTCCCCGGATGGCTCTCTGCATAATGATACCTCCCCGGAGCTTGAGACAGGAAGTGCCCCCTCCCCCAGAGGTTCCGAGTCAGGTTATCTCCTTTCCCTGATTCCATTTTTGTCCTCCAAGCCACCGAGTTCTAAATGATGGGGCTCTTGCTTCCTCTCTTTTCTAAGTAAAATATTCCTTGTCATTTCCTTTACGTTCTCAAAATAAATATTCGCCTCTCCATTTCCTGAAAGCTAAGGTCGTGAGTAGGCACAGAGAGAAAGAAACCTACTTACTTACTGACAGGGAACACAAAGGAAGCCGGTTGGGAAGGACCAGTGGGTGCACTCTGAGCTACCGATTTCTCGGGTTTCTGTGGGCTCACTCGGTGAAGAAACTCTATAGCTTTTCTTTGTGAAACAGGAGTCTGGAAATTAATATTAATTCACCCTCTAAGCGCTTTGGTGATGGGGTTAGTATTTAGGGAAGCAGGGTATATCAGCTTCGTTCTGGGGGACCCACGTTCTGGGGACCCACGCCTCCCTCAGCCCTGCGGTGTAGTGACTGAAGTGTATACCTTTGTCTAACGATGCAATTCCACTGTTCTGTTTGCTTACATGTCTGCCTCTTCTCCAGGTTAATATGAACGCTGGTAAAACTTTTACTCCCCCCGCCCCCATAATTCTTATCTCTGTGTCCACAGCCGTTAGTTAGCTTGCTGCTTTGCGCAGGGTCCACCCTTGACATCTGTAGTTAACCAGTAACACAGAATCAAAGAGCGGCAATATTCTAAAAGGCCACAAGATGGGCTCATTTCACTGTGGAAGTTTGGGACATACTCCTGTGTTATTACATTAACAGTTCTTTTTCCTCAAAAAATGAGAGATTTCATAATGTATTTTCCTGAATCTGAAGTAGGAATTAAAGTGCTTTTACTGTCTAGTTAGTTTCTTGTTCATCTAAAATTATATTAAAGTCATAGTATTACTTATCATTTTCTCTTGTGGCTTTGAAAAACAGTAAGATTTAATCTTTATTGTTCTTTCCATATTATCTTTTTTTATAAATTGAAGTAAGTTTCTCATCCTTAGACCTCAAGATGGTGATTGTATATATATATATGTGTGTGTGTATATATATATATATATATATATAGTAATATGACGCCTTAGTAAGTTGAGTGTTCCTTTGTTCTGTTTCTTGAAAATTGACTCTGTGCCAGGCAGGGAGGCTCAAAATCCAGAGATGTCAATTAAGCATCATAATCCACACAATGAACCCTGAAAGCCCCACCGCCCAAACCTGCATTGACTGCTGGGGAAAGGTGAGCTTCTGAGGAGACCAACTTGAAGGTGCTCACGGAGACCAACTGTGAGTTGCAGCCTGGGGCTTCAGATGCACTTAGTGGTTGTGAAAGTAGCCCGCACCTTCAGACTCAGGCCATGCAGCTGCCCCTCATTGATCCCACGCACTCTTCACTGTTAATGCAACACACTTCCCTTTTCTTCTTTTTCCCTAAATTGCCAGCACTGTGTTCATGGTTAGAGGCACTGTGTGTGTCATACTCCCCTCATTCCCAACGTCGTCACTGTGAGCTCTATACTTTCAGGAAGTTCTAGCTTGTCTCATGCATCTTCTTGCAAAGTGTAGCCCATACAGTACAGTTCACGTGCTAAAGTGTCATCCCTGTCTGTGCACCGAAGAAATGAAAACATGTCTAAACCCCCTATGTTTGGGTAAATTCCTGAAGATCTCAGCTCTGAGAGCAACTCCATGTGTTGGTAGCCCACCACTGCTAGAAGGCTTGAGCTGCCTGTCTGCCACACTCTTTGAGACATCTGCTTTCTGCTCTGTTTCTTCATGAGTTCAGTTTGTCTGTCAGAGCCATTGTGTCTGTGCTGCTATCTTAGTGAACAGGTATGTTCATGCGTTCGGGGGTGTGTATGCTCTTATTATCTGTTACTGCAGAAAGTGGCCTATGAATGTTCTAGAGCACTTTATAAATTCCTCATCAGATTCGGACAAGTAAATACATTTTTAATCAAAAACTTAGAATGCTTGTGAGTTAACCTCTTGTGATTTCAGACCTCTGGGATCTTTCAGGATTTCCACAGTTGGCATTCATTATAGTACTGAGGAGTAGGTCTCTCTGTATTATGGTCCAAACTCTATGGTGGAAAGTCTTGAAGTGTTGACGTTTGTTCAGTAGGCTGGGAAACTGAGACTCAAAGTGAGAGACTTTCTAAGTCTTCTTCAGATATACAATGAAGATGGAGTCAGTAATGACCTATTTATTGACTACAGCTTTCACGATATGTCTTTTGGGTGATGTGCATGTGATAGGTCTCAACAATTTTGTCCCTTTAGAGAAATCATTTAACAGATGCCCCTCTGGTCCCTGTCCCATATCAGGAGCTACAGCCATGGGTCTATGAAAGGCACAGCCTCGGCTCCAAGGCGCCTCTAGGCCTTCATGGAAAGAGCAAAGTAGACGATGCATGTTAGTATGTCGTGAAGGTGTGTCCAAGGGAACAAGGGGAGGGATGGGCAAGGTGTTTAGGGATACAAAGGGAGGGAGGGATGTTTAGGAGCACAAGGGAAGGGAGAGGAGTGATGTTCAGGGGTGCAAGGGGAGGAAGGGATGGGGTGAGGTGTTCAGGGGTACAAGGGGAGGGAGAAGAGGGGTGTCAAGGGGTACAAGGGGAGGGAGGGGAAGGAGAGGAGGTGTGTTCAGGTGTACAGGGGGAGGGAGACGAAGAGTACTCAGGGGTACAAGAAGAGGGCGGATTGGGGTCTCAGGGGCACAAGGGGAGGGGAGAGTGTTTAGGGGTACAAGGGAAAGGAGGGGAGGAATGTTCAGGGGTACAAGGGAAAGGAGGGTGGAGTGGGCGAGATACAATTTAGCTGACCAACCTCTTGTTCACTTGACTGAAGCTTATTTCCAGGCCTTCTTAGGACATGGTTATTGAGGTGATTTGAATAAAAATGGCTCCCATAGGCTGATAAGCAGTGGCCCTATTAGGAGGAACAGCCTTGTTGGAGTAGGTGTGGCTTTGTTGGAGGAGGTGTGTCACTAGGGGACAGATTTTGAAGTCTCAAATTCTTCACCCAAATCTAGTGTGACATTCACTTCCTGTTTCTATGGATTAAGATGTAGAATCCTCATCTCCTTCTCTGGCACCATGTCTACCTGTGTGCAGCCATGTTTCCTGCCATGACAATAATGGACTAAAACTCTGAACTGCAAGCCAGCCCCAATTAAATGTTTTCCTTTATAAGAGTTGCTCTGGTCATGGTGTCTCTTCACAGCAGTAGAACCCTAACTAAGACAGTTTTGTGACAATCCAGTAGGTCCTAGGAACTTATCTCTGATAGATTCCATTTACTTATTCTACAAGATGAGTCCAACACGGGCTGTGAGCACACACAGATTCTAGATGATGGTATGGGGTGAGGAAAGAAGAAATAATTCCTTTCTTTCTAAGGCTGTTTTAGTGAGGAGACAGATAACAACCAAACAGAAATTGCAAAATTTTAAGGAGGATGAACTGAGAATCTGCAAAGTCTGGTTGTTAATTTATTAAGGGATGTTATGGAAACTCACGAATACAGAACAAGGTAGATGCAGCTGCTGATCCAGCTGCCCTTGCTCTGCCATTCTGTCCACAGGCCATGAGGACCAGCTGCAAGGCTTGCTCCTGCTCCAACCACGAGAGAGAGAGAGAGAGAGAGAGAGAGAGAGAGAGAGAGAGAGAGAGAGAGAGAGAGAGAGAGAGAGAGAGAGAGAGAGAATGCCTGTACATGTGCATGTGCCCTCTCCTCAATTTTATCTGATCACGTATCCAGAGAAAGGCATGCTCATAGGGCTGACACCCCAAATGTCAGTACTGAAATGGATTGAATTCCCATACAGGAGGGCATTTGAAGCAGAGGTAGAACAGCTGGTGCAAAGGCCTAGGGGTTGGAGGGAATGGTTTACTGTGCTCAGTTTAAGAAGGAAGCCAGGCAGTAATGGCATGTGCCTTTAATTCCAACATTTGTGAGGCAGAGGCTGGCTTGGTCTACAGAACAAGTTCCAGGACCCCCAGGGCTACTCAGAGAAACCCTGTCTCAAAAAACTAACAAGTAACAATAACAAAAAAGGAAGGCAATAGGAGTCAGAGAGATGGATCAGTAGCTAAGAGTACTTGCTGCTCCTGCAGAGGACAGAGGTCCAATTTCCAGCACCCACATGCACACATGTAGTGCACACACATACAGGTGGGCACATAAAATAAAAACAATTTTTTAAAGGAAAGAGAGAGATAAAGTATGTGCAGTACTAAGGGATTCATTCTCTGTCGCCATTGTGTCTTTGCAAAGGTTGATATGAGCCGTCTAGTGTCCGGGTATCCCTTGGAGAAAGTGCTCACTGCTCTTCATCTTTGGACCATCAGCAGGGGTTGTGGCTCAGTGCAAGCAGCTGGCACGTGCTGAGAGGCAGCAGAAGGGCCAGAGCTGGAGCTGACTCTTCTATAGTGGGGAGGAGAAGTGAGTTCTGTTAGGATGGCTCTAAGCCAAGCAAGCCATCCAGGCATCCGTTGAAGGCATGTTGATCCACACTGTGCCAACTACCCTGAGAGCCTGATGCCTTTTTTAATTTTTATTTTGATAAAGGTGGAAAGTGAAGTGGATCAAGAACAGTGTGATGAGGTGAGAGCAATGGTCTTTCTGGTGGGATTCCTGAAGAGTTGGAAGTATCCACAGGAAGGGATATGGGATTTCAGCCGATGTTAATTGTGGCAGAATTCTTGCTTCTCTACTGTCAAGAGACCTCAACCAGATTCCTCTGTGAAGGGCTCCTCTCCTCCTGGTTGCATAATTGTCCTGTCTTTCTACAACAGGGCAAGAAAGAACTTTGGAAGTCTGAATCCATACTTGTGGCTAGACAAGTAGACCTGCCCTTCTTCTGCCAGGCTCCAGGGTTTCCAAGAGTCAGGCTCAAGACCTGGGTAAAATGTGATAATAATAGCCTCTATCTCTCAGAAGAGAATTTCCTCTGTAAGAAAGTCAGCTGGGATCTGTAGTGAGAGGATGGACATCCTGAGAACAAAAGCCTCTCTCTGCTTTGTTCAAATGTCCAATAAATAATTTTGCTAGTCATGTTGGATAGACTTTAAAGGGGGGAGGGTTGCATGAGCCGTGCTGGAAGCCCTGGCAATGGTGTCCTCCAGGTCTGGGCCTCTTGTGGGTGAGAGCTTCTTTTGCTCCACTCTTTCCTCTCTTCCTGGCTGGATCAGGGTCCTTTCTGAACGCTCTACTCTAGCAGACAAAGTCTCCTTACCTTTTCCAAGGAGGTCATCTGTGTGGCCTAACTCCCAGAACTCTTCTCTCATGTTCAGTACCCACAACATCATGTGTCTGTGACTTTATTTCTTCATTTTCCTTCTTTAGCCATAGCCAGGAGAGAGTCCTCAATTTTTAGTATTGCAGAGATGGACTGGGTCAGTTTACTTAATCCAGGTGATTTCTGTCTTGCATGTTGTTGATACCCGAAGCAAAATTTTAAAAGTTTCTTTGCCATGTAAGATGGCATAGCCACTGTTTCCAAAGGTGATGACATGGCTATTTTAAGACCTTTATTTTGCCCAAATGCCTTTCTCTTAAAAACTATGATGAAATAAAATTGTATGCATGTAAACTCTGTGTGGGAATCTTTCTGCTTCTAGTTTCAATATATATTCATGTCTCTGTAAATAAAGAAAAAAGTCATTCTACACTTTAAATAAAGTGAAGAAAAATTTAATTTTTGACTATAAGACCTTCCCTCTTCCACAGCCAGTTCTCCCCACCTCCTTTCCTGTGCTCTCTTAGATAGAATAATGCGAAGAGCCAGGTGTGGAGAGCCAGGTGTGGCCCAGCCACCTTTCTGTCTTTTCTTCTGCTAACAAAAGAGGAAGCAGACGCCCTTCCCCCGCCCATGCTTTCCTTGCACTCGAGTGGAGTTGACATTCAGACCTCCTTGTCTCAGGGTCCTCCAGGAGATGCAACTCATCCAGGTTGGCCATCATATTCCCAGGGCTGCAGTTCCCTGTGATGCACTTAACTTAAACTGGGCTAATCAGAATTCTTCCTTGAGGCGTTTTCTTTCTTCCTTGATGACTCACTGAGCACATTGTTTCCCTGTCTACCCCTCTTCTGTGAATCACGTTTGCCAGTCTCTACACCTTACCTCTGAGATGGCGGGGAACCTGAGAATGGTAACCCATTGAGTCACCCGGATGGTGCCAGGGACAACTTGGCTCCTGTCTAACTCTTCAGTCACGTGAATGTCTTTCTAGCAAATCTTTTTCCCCTTTAACCAGTTTGTTTTAAGAATTGTTTCTTCACCTTTAATCCCAGCACACAGGAGGCAGAGGCAGGTGGAGCTCTGAGTTCAAGACCAGCCTGATCAGAGTGAGTTTCAGGACAGCCAGGGCTACTGTTGTAATAGGTGCAGCGGGGCTGTGTCCCCAGCACCCCAGCCGCCTGGCTAGCTTTACCCGAAAATGATTACACGGACACTGTATTATTTTAATCACTGCTTGGCCCATTTCTATGTAGCCTCTTCTAGGCTAACTCTCACACCTGGACTAGCCCATCTCTAATAATCTGCTGTAGCCCACAAGGTGGCTTACCAGGGAGATTCTAGCCTACATCCATCCTGGGTCGGAGCTT
>NW_004949149.1:336465-340334 GCF_000317375.1 Microtus ochrogaster
CCTCCCAGCATTCTGTTCTGTTTACTCCTCCCACCTATGTTTTAACCTATCAGGGCAAGCAGCTTCTTTATTTAATTAACCAATGACCTTCCTCCATCAGGCTACACAGAGAAACCCTGTTTCAAAAAAAAAATATTTATTGTAACTAAAACAGTGTCAACCTATACTAGTTGTTTCTCTTCTCTTAATCCTCCCCTCCCCCAGGTTTCTTATTGGTTTTGCTAATCCCTTGAAGTTTAAAAGCTATGTCTAAAATCAGGGATATCTCTCAAGGAAAGAAAGACCAAGCCATTGGCCTTTCTGATAGTGCTTACATTAATTCATGGTGGCACTCTGTTCATTTGGATTATATGGCTCAGCTAATTGGAGAGGTTTACCCACAGCAGTCTTGTCTTCAGAGTGACAAGAGGGTGAAAGCTGGAAGCCTCAATACTTCATTTGTTTCTATTACCAAATTTCCAGAGCGTGAGTAAAACCCTTAAAATGAAATATCGTCATTCCTTCTCATTTTGCTTCTGGAGCTAATGTATTCTCAACAAAATCTTCAAAGCCAAATTATTCTAAGCCCAGATCACTCAGGACATAGCAATTCCAAAGTTCAGGAGGCTGTGGAAGAACTTCCACCACAGCTCCACCCAGAATATTCTGCCTGAAGCACACGCGCAACGTGGCAAATTTTAGTATAGAATCTGCTGGTGAACTTAGTTCTGAGACCCAGAGCTTGTGGCTTATACTGAAGCCTGATGTGTACTTCCAATGACAGAAAAGTCAGCTCTTTCTCGGGGGAGATGGTTAGAAGAATGACCTACGGAGGTTTGAGGTCACTCAGTTCATGTTAAGAAGGTGCTCTAGCCAATTTCTGTCACCGTGTTTTCTAAGCAATATATGTGCTCTCTATCTGTGAAGTCATCAGAACAGCGCCTCCTCTACAGCTGGAAACACTACAACATAAAGCGAATCTAGTCGGGTGCTCCGGAGCAGGCAGCAAGCAGCATGTGTGCCACAGAACTAACTGAGGCTCGAGCTGAGCTTTCCTGGGTGGGACTCACATTTCACGTTTTATTCAGAGAATCAGATCTGGAGCTTTCTAGTCCCAGTGATAAGGGTGGCAGAACTTCTCAGTACAGGCATCCAGTTATGTGATTGCTCCCAGTCTTAAATCTCTTTCTTGTTGCTCTGATAAATGCCCCTGAGAAAATCAACTCATGGTTCCAGAGGCATATGGTCCACCATGGAGGGGGAAGACATGGCAGCAATCAGAGATGACACAGCAGGGGCAGGAAGCTTGCTGGTCACATCACATCTGTGCTCAGGAAGCAGAGGGTGAATAAGAAGAGGGGCTTGGCTATAAGGCCTCAAGGTCCATCCCCAGTGACCCATTTCTTGCAGTGAAACACCAAATCCTAAATATTCCACGCTCTCCCCAGCCTTCTGTCCCAGCCAGGGACCCTGTTCAAATGCAGGAACCTATGGTGTACACCTCACACTACAGCACTCACCATGTTTTGAGTGAGGGTAAGCTAGGCACTTGACACGTAAAGGGAGACAGAAAGGACCTTGATTTTGCTTTTGTCTAATTGTTTTTAACGATGTTATAAGACATTGTAACCAAGGCGACTTGTCGATAAAAGAGTTTATTGGGGCTTATGTTTCAGAGGCCGAGTCCTTGAGCATCATGGCTGGGAGCACAGCAACAGGCAGGCGGGCATGGTGTTAGCGCAGAGGCTGGGAACTTCCGTCTTGATCCACAGTCGTGAGGCAGAAAGATAAATGGGAATGATGCCAGCTTTTGAAACTTCACAACCTTTCCCCAAGGACTTGCCTCCTCCAATCCTTGACAAACAGTTCCACCAGCTGGGGACCAAATATCCAACACACGAGCTTACGGAGGCCATTCTCCTTCAAACCACTAGAGGTTTCATTCAGCTCCTAGTCTAGCAGGAGATAGATACCATACAGATCACAGCACTGCAGCGAAAAGTTATCCTAACTGGGTAGGGTACCACAAGTCTGAGAGGTGGAGGATAGAAGCAGGAGGATATGAGACTTGCCCCAAGAATCAAAATAAGCCCAAACAAATGAACGAATATTCTATGGGCTATAGAGAAGAAAGACAGGTTGCTGAGAGTGAGAATAACTAGAAGGATATGTTTAAAGTTGAGGAGCTAAGAAGAGCCTTAGAGCAATAGTTCTTAGCCTTCCTAGTGCTGCAGCCCCTTAACACAGGTCCTCCCGTTGTGCTGACCCCCAACCACAAAATTATTTTCATGGCTACTTCATAACTGTAACTTTGCTACTGTTATGAATTTTCTCTGATGGTCTTCTAGAAGAAGCTAACCTTTGATCCGAAGTCTGAATGTGAAGAAGGACGAAGAACTAGTCAGGTGACAACTAAGGAAAGGATGCAGGCAATCAGAGGGACAACCGAGGCAATGGAGAAGACATGGAAGAGGACTTCTACTGCAGCAGACTACCCCAGTTCTTAAAGAAGCACACACATGTACCTGGATGCTGGAGAGGGGTGGAGGGAGTAGGCGGAGCATAGGATGCTTGAAGGCAGGGGAGGGTGAAGGAATTATATAAAACTTAATTCGTCTTAAGCCAGATGGGAACTGGAGCTCACTCATGTTTTAAAGAGATCAGATATACTCATGTTCAGAGAATGACTATGCTGGGCCTAGTCAAAGCAGGAAGACTAATTAAGAAATCATGACAACAAGCTGCAGAAGAGACGTGGTGGCTCAGACTCGAGCCAGAGCAATGTGACTGAGAAAGTCAAATGGATTTGAGATATGCATATGCAAATTTTACTAGTAGGTCGTGTATAGAAAATATTGTCACAGTGTGGGCTTTGAGTGACTGTATGGGTAGTGGTGGTGTTTAGTCATGAATAAAAGACTTTTTTTTTCAAGACAGTTTCTCTGTGTAACAGCTCTGGCTGTCCTGAAACTCTCTTTGTAGCTCAGACTGGGATTAAAGGCATGCACCACTGCAACATGACCAGAAAAGACTTTTGAAAAAAAGAGATTTCCCCAAGATTTGGGAATGGTAGGCTTCAAATGCCTACAGCCACCTTATAGAGACTTCCGTTAAAAAGCTGATGTACTAGTTTGGATTTCAGAACCAAGGTTTGGGTGAGAGATTTAAACAAACAAACAAGCAAACAATCAAACGGCCATAAAACACTACCAGAACAGGGCCATTAATGAGGACCTATTAATCTGTTGTTTCTACTCAGGCTTTGTGATTGGTTTTTATTTGTGTTTTTGTTCCCCAGAATCAGAATCAGAATCTAAGATTATGCCTTGCATTTACTTGTCACATGACCTCAATCTCCCTTGACCTGAAATAACTCTTGTCTTCTGAGATCATGACGTTATTGAAATGTAGAGGGCACAATAGCCCTTAATTTGGGCTTGTTGGAATATTTTTCTATGCCTAAGTTAAAAGTACATTTCTGGTAAGCAAGGTGCTTTAGGATCCAAGCGAGAGAGCGAGGTGTCTGTGCTGTGGAAGAGTGGGAAGGTGCGATGCGCAACTGCCACCCCTGCCAGAGCGGAAACTTGGATGGGCTCCACTTCCGGCTCCTCCTTCGCGTTAACTGTGTTGCAACCATGACGGCTACCCAGACTGGCGCTTACAGACAGGACAGGACAAAAATCCTGAGGTAATGGAGCAAAAAGACTGGAGCTGTGTCTTTGAATGACCTCGTGGAACTAAAGTGTCTCACTGACCCAGACGGCTTCCTTATCTTTCTGAGGGAAGAATAAACTTATCTGATTAAAATCACCATTTTAGAGCGTTTTTTTTTTTTGGTTTTTCGAGACAGGGTTTCTCTGTAGCTTTGGAGCCTGTCCTGGAACTCCCTT
>NW_004949149.1:340434-357750 GCF_000317375.1 Microtus ochrogaster
GTAGACCAGGCTGGCCTCGAACTCACAGAGATCCGCCTGCCTCTGCCTCCCGAGTGCTGGGATTACAGGCGTGCGCCACCACCGCCCGGCCGTTTTTCATAGCAGCACAATTCTGCCACTTTAACTTTTCTTCCCTGCTCAGTAAAGGATCTCTATGAACACAGGTGTTTGGTGTGGTTTGTGTCTAATCAGGGGTCTGGAGGGCGCCTCGACTGTGCGGGAGCCCCCTTCAAGTGTAATGAATCAAAGAGGCCTTCCTGTGTCTAACCAGTCATGGCTATTAAATGAGTTAGGAGCAGAGAAGCCGTGTGTGTGTGTGTGTGTGTGTGTGTGTGTGTGTGTGTGTGTGTGTGTGTGTGTGTGTGTAAAGAAATAACTGAGCTAGCAGAATTCTTTCCTGGACCAGGATTCTGTGAATTTCTGTTTTGATGGTTACACAGCACCAGCTGTTTTAATTCTGAGATGAGAAGACTCATTTTATGATGATGGGAAATGATAAGTTCAGTTGTAGAAGTTACACAGATGGCAGAAGGAGCAGACTAATAACAATTCCTTGAGCTTGAGGGGCTACAATTATTTTTAAAAATTTTACTTTATTCAGTTTTTTTAAATGTAGTGGTTACATATAAGCTTGAAAACAAATGACTGAAAATAATAAAATCAGATATTCAATTAAAATAAAAAGGAATAATAGAGAAACCTCAAAATACAAAAAATTAAGAAAATTGAAGAAGGGAATATAAATCAAAGGAAGATGAACTAAACCAAAAGCTAAGTATTCCCAAGATTAGAACAGATAAAAGACAGAGATGTCACCAATGAATATAGTGGAAATTGAAGAGTAGGGATAACTGCATGCCAGATAAGATATAAAAGAGGCGAATATCATAGATTTGTTTCAGTGTAGTGAGTTGGAGAAAGTTTGAACAAATGACACCAGGAAATGGAATTCCCCAGCATGAGTTCAGAACATGTATAAGATGCGAAAAATCTGCTTTCAAACGCCAGCATGTGACGATGGTCCCTGTCTCCTATCCTCACAGATAGACTTTGTAGAGCCTTTAAGGAAATATAATCTTATTTAAAAAAACATGCCTATGTAACAATAAAAGAAGTTGCACTTCTCAGCTCCTTTTACAAGTCCAGGATCTCAGATATAAGACAGTTACTGTAAGAAAGGAAAAATGAAGGCTGTTCTCATTTATGAGCATGCTTTTGAAGAGTCTAAATATACTATTTTCAAACTAAATCCCAACTGAATGAAAAATGTGAGGTCTTAGGTATGTAAGAGTCATCTCGATCTGGAGTGACTTGCTGACCAGCTTTCTGTAATTTGACAGAATCACCTCAGAGTCTGAGGAGGTTAGATGCAACACAGGGCCCCTGTGTCTGGCTCTGCTGCTATCAAGAAATGGTCACACGTGTACTGGCTCGAAAGAACAAAAGTCTTCTGAAGGTTAGAAATCTAAACGCAGTATCATCATGCATAAAGTACTGTCTGAGTGCGGGAAGCTTCACGGGAGAATTTGCTACTCCTAGTTCAGGAAGCTGCCCCTTGTCCTTGGACAGGACCCGGTCCTTTGTCTTCAAAACTGGTTCAGTAGCATCTTCTTGCTGTCTTCTCTTTGGCTATGACCTTATCTCCCTTCCATAAGGAAGCATGCAATTTCATTGACTCAACTAGATAATTCATAATATTCTCCACGCTTGGAAATCTTAATCACGCCTGAAAGTCACTTTGCCACTTAAGGCATATGCACAGGCTCTTGGGATGAGGACACAGTTTGTTGTAGTTTATCGGCAGAGAGAACGGGTTATGATATACAACAAACCCACGTGGAAGTTTATTGATGAGGGCTGGAAAGGGAATCGATGAAGAGAGAACTAACAACGGGTGGAGCGTACTTTAAAAGGGGCTTTTGCGCATGCGTACTGAGCATTATGCGGCCACGCTGCACATGTCCTGTCACGACCTCCTCTTTCACCCCTCCTAGCAATAAATTTCCACGTGGGTTTGTTGTATATAGTAATTTATTCTCGTGGCTGATAAACTACAACACAGCTGTCTTTGGGAGCTGTTGTTTAGCCTACTGTACTCTAAACAGTTAATCTGGGGCTGGTGAGATGGCTCAGCAGGTGAAGGCTCCTGCAGCCAAGCCTGCTGACATGAATCACGGTGCAGGAGAGAATTGACACTGATTCCCTCATGTCCTCTGACTGCTCCCTGTAATAATAGTAATAACAATTTTAATAAAAAAGAAAACCATTTTGTTGAAACTTAACCTAAAAACTTGACAATAAAAGTTAGAGATTGTACCTTAAAGCTCCTTAATAAGATGAGTAAGAATTTGTTGTTTTAAAGTCCATAACTGTGTTAAGAATTCCCATTGTTGTTTCTGCTTAATTTTGCTCTGGAGACCTAATTCAGTGCAGTAGATAAAATGGATAAATTATCAGGATAGAACTAGACAGAAACAAAATATTTTTAGACAAGTACTTCTCCATGTACAAGATTATAAAATATAAAAGCAAATATTAACTGATATGAAAAATCAGAAAAGACCTTGCATAAAAGTGACTTACTAATGAATTTACTAACATTAACATGATGCTTACAAGAAAATAGAAAACACGAAATAAAAATTTTTAAATTTAACCAACCCCTATCTCATGTCCTGCTTGATACCAATCCAGGAAAATGAAAATTTTTAGAGCAAAGCAATAACACTTTCAGAAGGCGATGTGAGAGGTTGACTCTTGCCAAGGAGCAGCATGGATTTCAGATCTGCTTCCTTTAAAGTGAGTAACTTTTTTTCCAGAGTCATGTAGAAGAAGTAACCAAGCAAGTGACAGATGCAACTGAAGCTGAATTAATATTCAAAATATGCCACGAAACCTTACAAAGCAATGAAAAAGAGACACCCAATAGTAAATTGTTGACAAATTTGACCAGGCATTTCACAAATGAGATCCAAACAAATAACAGACATACAAAAATATAGAAAATGTACTCACTGTCTTCATATCGGTGAAACTGGAATTGAAACTAAATGAGGAACTGAAGAAATGGCCAAGTCCATAGAGTGCGTAACTGTGCAAGCATAAAGACTGGAATTGGACGTGCAGGACCATCCAAAAAGCCAGGCATGATAGCGTGGAGTTTTTATCACAGCTCTGGAGAGATCATGAGGCTAATCTGTAAGGTTAGCTGCCCAGCAACTCTACTAGTCCAGTCAGCGAGCTTCAGGTTCAGTGAGAGACCTTGCCTCAAAAATCAGGAGAGACCTTTTGAGGACAGTAACCAAGACTCAGCCGCAGCTGCCACAGACTTGCGCTCCCATTTGCGTGTGCACACATATTTAAACTGTACAGCACATAGTGTCAACAACGAATCCCATGGCCCAAGATGTACAACTATCTACTGACAACGAATCCTCAGAAATGAAAATGAAAAGTTCTTCTTTATGAGTGTAGGGGTTCTTGTAGGAACTGAACCAAGAAGCCCAAAGACATGGAAACTGAAAGTCACCCACCATATTAAGGGAATTGAAAGCAAAAATGGAATGCTCTCCAGAATATTCATGGAGTCCTGACATTGATAAAATTGCTCATCGTCTTCCCATCACAGTTCTAATGGCATTTTCAAAGGATAAAAACAATTCTAAAATTCCTGTAGAACCACAAATGTCTCTGAGTAACCAAAGAAAATTTGAGACAAACAAACATAGAGGTATCCCACTACTTGAGCTAAAATCCTTACCTCATACTGACTGAAAAACAAAACAAAACTAAACTGGAAAAATGGATTAAAGATTTAGAGATAAGATAATACTGCAAAGTGCTGGAAGGATACATAGTGGAAAATTCTATTATGTTGTTCTACCACATGGGTCTATTAACTTGGTCTGTGACAACAGTCTGGCAATAAATTTTTGGTATAACACCCAAGAACAAGGAAAGCCAACAGTACAAATTAATCAAACAGGATTACACCCCATTACAAACCTTCTGCATAGTGAAGGAAACCATGGAAAGAGGGAGGAAACAACCTCTGGAATGGGAGGAAATAGTTACAAATTGCACACCTGATAAGAAGTTGTCTCCAAAATAAAACACTCAGACAACTGAACAGTAGGATAATGGACAGCTCAGTCTGAAAATGGGGGAAAATCTGAATAGTCGCCATTCATCAAGAAAGACAGACCAATGTTCCTCAGGGGAATGAACATTAAAAGTGCAGTGAGCTATCATTTGTACCTGTAAGGGTAGCTATTGCTAAAAAAGACAGAAGATAACACGTATCTCTGAGGATGAGGAGAAAATAGGTAGCCTTCCAAATTGTTGGTTGTAGCGTCAATTAGTACAGCCTTTAAGGAGAACAGTATGGAATTTCTTCAAAAGGAATAAAAGATAGAAACCATCATTTGGTTTCATGAGCTCACTACTGGGCACTTAGTGAAAGGAAGGGGTCAGAGAGCGAAGAGACACCTGCCCTCTTCTCATCGCAGCGCCTTGTCACAGCGAACCGATACAGGGGGTCAACTACCATGGATGAACGGACAAAGAAAATGAAGAAACACTTGATGAATGTAAGTCAACTTTCAAAAGAGAGAAAGGCAGCCACTCAGGACTACACACACAGACCTGGAGACATGCTGTTATTCTATGTGAAACCAGCAGGCCTAGCAAGATTAAATGCTTCATGATCTCACAGGTGAAATCTTACAACATCAGTCTCTGCTAACGAAACAACAACAACAAAGCCAGCAGTAGAATGGTTGTAAACTCTGCCATACGCTTGACAACTGGTAAGAGCAAATTGTGTCTCCGCCACAAAAGTTAGTATTCATCACAGTGCATACCAATTCAACCATCCCCCGATGCACACATGTAGACCACAAATGTACAACTTTTACTTGTCCGTTAAAAAACAGCACCTGTGGTATGAAAACGCAGCTTGCACCATGTGTTCTCAAGAGCCTGGAATAACAGGAAGCCCTCAGACAGGGAATGGGGGAGTGTAATTTAATATATCACAGTAGACAACAGTTATGAGCCGGAGCAGAGGACACTATGAGCCAGCATTTCTACTGTGGGGAAGGGAGGAGGGATAAGACCCAACAGGATTCGTGACATTCTGCTGAGTCCTACTGCTCAAGGGGAAGGAAGTAGACTGTGGTGTAAATTACTATTTTCAGCTTTGATGTTTTGTGAATCTCTGGGTAAGATATTTCTTCCTCTTTCACACTAACGCCCACTCCCTAGATATTCCACTCAGGTTAGCAAAAAACCTTAACAGTTATTTAGGAACCTGTCTACAAAGCATGCATAGCTTTGGTGGAGAAGGATTGTGAGGTGTTCTGGAAGGGAATCATTCAGTGAGAGAAAGGCTGCCTGACCACAGCACTGGAACTCAGCGTGGGAAAGCAGAGCAGTGACAATTCTATTCTCATTATTTGATAATTTAAAGCGGTGCTTCCTCTTTTTGTTTACTCTCAGTACTTTTATACCTACTAGCTCCCCTCTACCCTCCATCTTTTCCGAGTCTCTCTGTCCCCTATTTTGAGTTTAAACCCTCCCACCCACAGTGTTCCCACCTGTTCTTCCTCACTGCATGCACTCCGTTGTCCTCCATACTCACCCCTTACCCCTCTTGTGGCTCTTATTTGCCCGTCTTGTCTTTGGTGGATACTGACAAGCCAGGTATAAGTTCTATGGAAATGTAAAAGTTCCAAAGTAGCCAAGATAGAGTTGAAGCATTAAGGATGAAGAGGAAACTCATCTAACACCTTATGAAATAGCTATTTCCTGTGGCAGACACAATCTCGCTGAGGGTTCCCTAACTTGCTTTTCTGTAGAGTTCTTTATCGTGTCCTAGACCAGCAGAATCAGGTTCTCCAAAAGGGGGCTCTGGGAATACATATTTCCAACAAGATGCTCACTTGACTCTTAAAATTTGATAAGGTGGTAGACTAGTCATTACTTCCTTAAAGTAATAACATTATTAAGGGGAAAAGACAAATGGAACAATTTTGTAAAGGATTAAACCAAACTATAAAATAAAAATGATCGGCTAGAAAACTTTTCCATAGAAATTATTTCCATCAGGATTTAGAGTCTGCCATAATTACTAAACGACTCTTCAATAAAATTCTGATGATGTATTTAATTTGACAAATTTGAGAACTCAAGGGCTGGGAGATGGCTCAGTGGTGCTAGCCATGTAAACAAGGGTCTGAGTTTGGGCTCCCAGGACACACACACAGAGCTGGACACAGTCAGTGTGTCTGAAACCCCAGTGCTGGGAAGGCAGAATCAGAAGGGTCTCTGCTGTTTGCTGGCCAGCCAGTCTAGCTGAAGTGACAAGCTCTAATGAGAAGCCTGGTGTCAAAGATAAGGTGGAGAGCAAATGAAAAAAATATTTGACACTGATCTTTGACCTCCACATACATGCTCTCAGGCACACTTGCACATATGACCCTCCAACACACACAACCTTAAAATGTTTATCTAAAAAAGTACTAATATTTAATTCTATTACTTGGTCTAGATATACTTCTATTTTATATATATATATTTCGAAACAGGGTTTCTCTTTAGCTTTGAAACCTGTCCTGGACCAAGCTCTTGTAGACCAGGCTGGCCTCAAACTCACAGAGATCCACCCGCCTCTGCCTCCTGAGTGCTGGGATTAAAGGTGTGCACCACCACCACCAGGCTTTTATACATTTTTAATAGAAGGAAATATAATATCAATTTTGAGTTGCAGGTCTGTCTAACACGATCTGTGACTTACATGTTTGCATATATTATAGTCAGGGGGTGAACATGTCTCTGAGTAGTAGAATAATAGCAAAGATTTGTATTTCTTCTAAAATCTCACAGTCTCACCTTCTCTTTGTTGAAAAGCATTTTTGATTGTGATTTTCCAGGCACAAATAGTATATGAATATATTTCATTGCAAATATTCAAACAACTAAAAATTTTAATACTGACTATTGTATATTCTATATATCTAGTAAGAACATTTTTCCTGCATCACCTACATTAATTCTCAGAATTCTAGGAATTTTGTGACATTCGCACCATATTTATTTTACAGGAAACCCTGGGTTTGTGCTGCGGGAGCTCCTTCCACTCCTTCTGCCAATAGCCTTTAAGATATCAGCCCACTTGGGCGTGGTCTCTTTGGCTTTAAAAAAGCAGCGGTAGCCGAGCACTCCCTCCCCTGCTTCGGACACTGCTTCCAACTACCAGACTCTTTTCCTGGTCATACAGAGGGCTGTTGTCTATGACGGTTATCTGTGAGTTTTTCCTTTAAATAAATAATTCTTTTATTAATCATAATTTCAAACTGGTGTGGGATTGTTTTGTGACTTACTCTTTTAAGGTTTGTGTGCCTGAAGAACAGCAGAACTGGAGTTTGAAGGTGTGTGATCCCAAAGCCCACAAATACTCTATTTTTTTTTTTTTCGAGACAGGGTTTCTCTGTGGCTTTTTGGAGCCTGTCCTGGAACTAGCTCTGTAGACCAGGCTGGTCTCGAACTCACAGAGATCTGCCTGCCTCTGCCTCCCCGAGTGCTGGGATTAAAGGCGTGCACCACCAGCACCCGGCCCACAAATACTCTAAATGCCTCTCCAATCTGCTTGCTAATGTGTGGAGGGAAACCTTAATATCTCCATTCCCTCCCCCTTCCTTCTCACCCCCACAGATGTTCACTATCATGTGAGCTTTGAAGTGTCTTTACTATTCCTGTAATGTGCATTTAAATGAATAGCTGTATCTGCACATATGCCTTTCAATAAATACAAATTGTTTTACAACGTTTTTGCACAATAACTTGAAAGGTTTTTATATCATTACTTCTATCTACTATAGTTTTAAAAAGGAGCTAAATATTCTATAGTATGCATGTATGTATGTATGTAGCCAAGGTTTTGAATTATCATCATGTCTCTGGGACAGGTATCTGGCTTATTCTGGCTCAATTCCAGAATTTTGTCCTTGGCATGGCTCCATTGTTTCTGGGCTTTTAGTAAAGCCCCACATCATGGATGTATTGGAACAGAGTTGCTCATTCAGAAAGAGAGAGTCAAGAGGGGTCAGCACAAGACAGACCCTTCCAGGACATACCATCTGTCACCTGTTCCCCTGTCTGGTCACTGCCAACCACAGTGTCTAACACTTTAACAAATAGCCCCATCAGGAACCAAGTGCTTCAGTCTGTAGGGAATGTTTCCTATCTAAGATACAACATAGATCTTTTCCAATTTCTTTTCAATCATAAATGATGCTCCAGTGTATATCCTTGTATAACTCTGTACAACATATGAATATTTATGTAGGACAGATCAGGAAAAAGGAGCCTCTCTTAAAAATCACATGAATAATTAAACCTCTGGTATAAGAGTGATCTACATTTCAAAAACCTATGGTAATTTACACTTCTGAACATCATACACACACACATTTTCCATAGCCCACTAGCAGCTGATATTACCAATCCCTACAAACTTTTGCTAATTTGATGAGAAAGTTATATTTGTTACTTTAATTCTCTATTTTTATTTTGTAATTCCTGTTTCCTGCTGTATACTCACTGCTAGGACAGTGATTTACTGATAGAGGTTTTAATAATTGTTAAATAAGTGGAAGAATAATGTATTAACTGTGTTTCTGTAATATTTTGTTGGTTCATATATTTTCTCCTACTTTTTAAAAATTTAAGTTTATTTTACATCCAGATCACAGTTTTCCCTCCGTCCTCCTCTCCTCTTAATCCCTCTCCCCTCTTCCCCTTTGCCCCTTCCCAACCCTCTCCTCTTTCATTTCTATCCAGAAAAGGACAGGCCTCTCATGGATATCAACAAAACATGGCATATTAAGCTGTAGTAAGACAAAGCACCTCCCTTGTATTAAGGTTGGGCAAGGCAACCCAGTATGAGGAACAGGGTCTTAAAAGTCAGCAAAAGAGTCAAAGATAGTCCCTGTTTTTACTATTAGGAGTCCAAAAAGAAGACCAAACTATACAACTGTCACATATCTACAAAGGGCTTAGGTCAGTCCCACACAGGCTCCTTGGCTGTTTGTTGACTTAGTGTATGAGAGCCCCTATGAGCCCAGGTTAGTTGTTTCTGTGGGGTTTCTTGTAATGTCCTTGACTCATCTGGCTCCTACAAGCCTTCTCCCTCCTCTTCACCAGGATTCCCTGAGCTCTTTCTAATGTTTGGCTGTGGGTCTTTGCATCTGTTTCCAGACAACTGGGCTAGGCACCAATCTGTGAGTATAGCAGAATTACCATTATATATCATTATGTTGACATTTTTCCCTTCTCCAATTATGTTTGTTCTACCCTGGGTTTCTGGGCCATCTAGCCTGTGGGTCATCCTTGTAGATTCCTGTGAGTTTCCCTTGCACCAACAGCTCAGACCCAAAATAATCACACAGAAACTATATTATTTAAATCACCACTCAGCCCATTAGCTCTTGTTTCTTATTAGCTAACTCTTACATCTTAATTTAATCCATTTCTAGTAATCTGTATATTGCCATGAGGCTGTGGCTTACCAGGTAAAGTTCCAGCATCTGTCTCTGGTGGGCCTACATGGCTTCTCTCTGACCCTGCCTCCTTTCTCAGTATTCAGTTTAGTTTTCTCTGCCTATCTACCCTATCAGGCCAAACCATTTCCTTTGTTAACCAATGGTATTCACAGCATACAGAGAGGAATCCCATATCAATTTTGTATATCAGCCCTCTGTCAGATGTGGTGTTGATAAAGATCTTTTCCCATCTCGCAGACTGCCATTTTGTCTTGATGATAGTGTCCTTTGTCTTACAGAAGATTTTTAGTTTTGTGAGGGCTCATTTATTTATTGTTAATTTTAAGAGACTTCATGATTGTTTTTCTGTTCAGGAAGTTATCTTATGTGCCAATACATTCAAAGGCTACTTCCCTCTTTTTCTCTGTGAGGGTCAGTGTAATTGGATTTATGTTGAGGTCTTTGATCCACTTAGACTTTAGTTTTGTGCATGGTAATAGATATGTATCTATTTGAATTCTTTTATATGTGGACCTTCTGTTATGCCAGCACCATTTGTTGAAAATGCTTTCATTTTTTAATTGTATAATTTTGGTTCTTTTGTCAAAAATCAGTTGTGTAGACTTATATCTCAATTTTTTATTTGATTCCAATTATCTACCTCTCTGTTTTTATGCCAATATCATACAATTTTTATTACTATGACTCTGTAGTAGAGCTTAAAATCAGGTTGCTGGTACCTCCGGAAGTTCCTTTATTGTACAGGATTGTTTTGGCTATTCTGGGATTTTTATTTTTCCATATGAAGTTGAGTATTGTTCTTTCAAGGGTTGGAATAATTATGCTGAAATTTAAGTGGGGATTTCATGGAATCTGTAGATTGTTTTGGCAAAATGGCCATTTTTACTATGTTAATCCTATTGATCCATGAACACGGGAGATCAATCTATCTTCTGATATATATTCTCCAATTTCCTTTTTCAAATATTTGAAGCTCTTGTCATACAGATCTTTCACTTGCTTGGTTAGAATACACCAAGATATTTTTATATTATTTATGGCTATTTTGAAGGGTGTTGTTTCTCTTATTTCTTTCTCAGCCCATGTGTCATTTGTATATAGGATGCCTACTGATATTTTGGGGTTAAGCTTGTATTCAGCTACTTTACTAAAAGAGCTTATCAGCTGTAGGAGTTCCCTGGTAGAATGTTTGAGGTTGCTTAAATATACTATCATCATCCATAAATAATGACACTTTGACTTCTTCCTTTCCAATTTGCATCCCCTTCATCTTCCTTTGTTGTTTTACTAGTCTATCTAGAACTTTCAAGACTGTATTGAATGGATGTGAAGAGAGTGGACAGCCACGTCTTTTTCCTGATTTTAATGGAATCAGTTTGAGTTTCTCTCCATTTAATTTGATGTTGGCTATTGGCTTGCTTTATACTGCCTTTATTATGTTTATGTATGCCCTTTGTATCCCTGATCTCTCTAAGACTTTTATCATGAAGATGTGTTGATTCTGTCAAAGGTGTTTTCAGGATCTAATGAGATGATTATGTTTTCATTTAGTTTGTTTATGTGGTAGATTACATCGACATCTTTGTCATGGTGCCTACTTGATCATGGTAGATTGAAGACAGACACTAAGAAGAAATCTCACACAAACTCAGAATTGAGTATAATAAAGGGTTATTTATTTAGGGGTAGACTCACAGTCCTCTTCTCAAATGGGAAACAGCAACCAAATCAAGCAGCTGTAAGAGAGAGGGAGTGCAGGCTTCACATCAGCATTTAGGCATAAGAGGCCATGCACAAGTGGGTAGATGACTTAAAGGCTACTGGTTGAAGGATTTCCAACAGCACCTACCCCTTTTGTTTAACAAAGAGAGTTCTAAACCTAAGACCAAATTATATACAGTAAGAACAATTATCAAGTATAAAAATTAGAATTACAACCAGAATAAACAATATCAAGTAAGAAACATGTGATAAATGTTTCAATAATTATCTTATTCTAAGGAGTCTAAGACTTATATTATAAATAACTTGGCCAAGTCATGAGAGAAAAGTAACTATGACTATCTATCTATTCTTCAACTCCAATGAAGACCCCAAAAGGGAAATAATATTATTTGAGTAAGCAAGAAGTGCAATCAAGCAACTTCCAAAATGTGCAACGAATGACAGAGACAATGGGCTACCTGGGCAATCACTCAAAGTCTCATTTGCAATGTTGAAACAACCAACTTTGGTTAAGGTCTAGAGTAACTGACAGACCATTTTCAGAGGCAGGAAAAGTCTTACCCTGTCTTGGAAAAACTTGACAGTCTTTTTTCTTGTATCCTGATTGTCCTGTCCAGAAATTGTGCATTTTGTCAGTGATTGATGCATGGGTAGTTCCCTGCCCAAAGGCCAGTTTTGCCAAGAAGAAAACAAGCTCCAAGTAGAGTATCTTTAGTGCTCAAAATTCTCTCAGAAATAGATCATGTCTCATGTCAACAGAACCCTAAGTTATTTAAATGCCATATTCTACAGGTCTTTGAAGTTGTTGAAGATTACCTATCTATGTAGAATACAATCTCTACGTATCAGTATACAAGAATCTATACCCATGTAAATTGCCTATAAATAATAGTTCATAAGTATTCACTATTACTCACTATTATTATTAGTGTGAGTAAGCTTACACTTTGTACTTATTGTATATAATTTCATAGTAGGTTTAGAACTCTCTTACTTAAACAAAAGGGGGAGGCGTTGCGGGAGGTCCTTCCGCTCCTCCAGCCTATAGCCGCTGAGATACCAGCCCATTGGGGCGTGGTCTCTCTCCCTTTAAAAAAGTGGCCACTTCCTTCTCTCTCTCTCTTCACTTCCTGCTCCGCCGGCGACTAGACTCCCTTCCTGGTTGCTCAGAGGGCTGACGGTAATCTGTAAGTTTTTTCCCCTTTAAATAAATACTACCCTATTAATCATAATTCCAAACTGCTGTGGCATTGTTTGTGACTTACGTCTTCACACTGATATCTTTTTGATGTAGACAACGTTAAAATTGTTTTATAGTGTTCTTTATTTGAAAGCTGGATTTAGATTTGGATTATGGCTCTTCCTTCACTAGACCCAGGCATGCTTATTTAAAAGTTTTCTCTATGTTGCTCTGTCATCCTGAGCCTCTGACACAGTGACAAGGAGAAGAAAACAAAGCAGAACAGCCAAGGAAAAAAAAAAGAACTCCACTTTAGACAGGACATAACTCTGTGTATGTGTGTTGTGTCTGTCTCTGTGTGTGTGTGAATGCAGCCCAGCAAAATCATAAACATTTCCAAGAAACTGTGCCTGCCTTGGTCAACGTGACCCACCAGGGTGTCCAAACAACACCTGCTTGCTTCAAATGTCTTTGTAGGTATCTGATTACCTGCTGTTTTAAAATTCTTGTCTGCTGATAGTCACTGTTTTGAAGTTCCTCTATACCCCAATCAATGTATTCAAAAGTTGTATACTTTTACCCAGTCCTGAAACTCCAAGGCTTGTGCTACCTGCCTTGTGGTTTTTCCCTTTAAAATCCCCTTACCCTGAAACCTCTGGGTCATTCTCCTCCACCTACTGTGGAGGTGTGTTGGATTATGGTCCAAGTTAGCTACCTTGTAATCAATAAACCCCAGTGTGTTTACATCAGATACCAATTCTGTGGTGGTCTTGTTTGGGGGTCTCATGACACAGGCATAACAAGGGAACACAAATAAACAGTTATTCTTATAAATGATCAAGTTCTTTAATTATAATCATGGTAAGTACTGATGTAATTAATTACAGGGATAAGCCTTACTTAGTTAAGCTTAAAACAAGTAACTAGAAACAAGTTTATCTATTTAGATATACCTGGGCAGTCCTCAAATACTGCAGAGATCTGTCGAATATGACATTTAAAATGTTGATTAAAAAAATTTATTATCTCAGATAGAGACTTCCAGATCCTGGAAGTGACCCAACATCTCCAAAGAAGAGTACAGGCCACCATGATGTCTCCACCTGGATTTGGAGACACTGACCACTGGGCAAGATGCCCCAATGCAACACCTGCCACCAGGACTCAGTCCATGGACAAGCAACAGGACACTGGAGAATTGATCACACCCCTTTTACTTAGGCAAAATAAGGTTGCTCTTACCCATGTTCCTCCACAGAAAAGACTCTCACCTTATGGGCTTGGCAAAGATTGATGATGTTCTGCCTCCAATGCTATGGAGACTTGGGTATGGCTAATTGGGTATGGACAGCTCTCTGTCATTTTTAATAGCTTCAGAAACTGCTTTGTCTGCACTCAGATTTAATTTGTCCTTCTCAGATCTCTGTAAATATTGACAACTGAGCTACTTTTAACTTTGTCAGGTTAGCAGAAGGCAACCAGGTTCTTCCCCTAGGCTGCAGCCAGCTAGTTAGCTAATTTCATATGTAAAAGTCAAGAGTTGCTTTTTCTAATAGTTACTAGGTCTCCTGTTGAGAAAAGGTAGACAGGTTTGTCTTCCTAACAGGCTTCATCTTAAAAGATGAACAAGTTTCAGGTGTAACTTTCCACTAAAGAAACATGATTAGAACATGATTTGAAATGACTGTTCTCAGCAGTAACTGCTTGGTCTCTGGTAAATAATTAAGTAAAAAATATTAAAGGCTATGCAAGTTTTGAGGGTCTAAAAATGTTTTAAGATATAAAAAAAAGTTTCAAATTTTCTTCCCTAGAAAGTATAAAGTTCAGAGCTTAACATAATAAAGTTCTGATAAGCTAATAGACTTTAAGGTACTTCTCATTGGGCTAAAGACATCTCAATGAATCCATATCCAGCTTTCTGGACAGGGGAACATGTACATGTGTATCTAACCCAAATCTGTAGTGTTTGCTAGGACTCAAAAGATATGAGTCCAATCCTGCTGTTTTACAGATAACTGTTACCTGCTTTTCCTATGACATGGATTTCAATACAGATTAGCAATGCTAATGTGTCTAAAACTTTTGTGTCTCTTTTTGTAAACTAAAAAAATTCAGGTAAGCTTCAGAGAATCTAAAAAGTAATAAAAGTTGGATCCACTTCACAAAGGACAAAAGGATTCCAGGTAAGTGTAGCCTAAATTTTCCCTACCTGTCTATTCCTAAGGATGATATTTTTCTCTCTCCTGGGTCCTATCATTGGTACTTGTGAAGGGAGGAATATAAGACCCAGCCATGACAGCCAGTTAAAGAGTAGGCCTAGACAACTGTCAGCCAATCAGGGGTCATGAACCTTAGAAATCCCCTTACCCCAACCTCTGTTATGATAAAAAAAAAAAAACATCACCCCAACTGGGCTTGTGACTCTCTTATCGTTGGACATACAAAGAGTCCAGACTCAAACTTGAATAAAGGTTCTTTGCTTTTACATACAAGTGCGGACTTTGTGGTGGTTTTTGGGGGGACACGGCGACATGGACATAGCAATGTCAGATAATCTTTTTGAAACAAGCATTTAGTAGTTCATTTTCTCAGAGTGACTTCTGCATACAAATCTTGTCAGACTGAAATTTTGATTTATGTTATTGTTAATTAAATTTATAATTTTAAATTTTCTCTATATTTATAATTTAATAATATATTTATTAATATATATTAATTAATATAATTATATTTATAATTTAATATATATTAAATTTAATATATATATTAAATTTTCTATATATTTAGAAAAAAATTAATAATTTTCTTGAATACAGGGGTCTTGTCTACTACTTTGTAGGAAATGTCTAGTTTGTGATATGCTCAACAAACACATATTGAATGAACCACAGAAATGGATGAAGGGTAAGATACATCCCAGTTAGTCCAGTGGCCTGAAAGCAGATTTCCAGGAGACCAAGACAGGAGGATCTAGCTAGCCAAGGACTTCAAGACCCTCCTGGGCAACATAGTGAGATCCTCTCTCAGAAACAAACAAGCAATGGTTCCTGCTAATAGGATTCTGCTAAACTTTTTGAAGGTCTGAACTCAAGTAACCTTGTGGAAATCAAATTCCCCAAATGTTGCTTCCAGATTCTCTAAGCTGTGTGCATCTATATGGATGCTAGAGTTTTAAAATTTCAATATTGTTGTCTCAATCAACATGCACTAACATGCCTGTGATGGTTTGAATGGTAATGGCCCCCATAAGCTCATAGATTTGAATTCTTGGTCACCAAGGGGTGGCACTATTAGAAGGTATGGCCATGTTGGAGAAAGTGTGCCACTGGAGGTGGGCTTTGAGGTTTCAGATGCTTAAGTCAGGCCAGTGTCTCTCTCTCTCTTCCTGTTGCCTTTGCATCCAGATATAGAACTCTCAAGCTACTTCTCCAGCTCCGTGTCTGCCTTCCTGTCAGGCTTCCCACCATGACGAAAGAGGACCAAACCTTTGAGATGTAAGACAGCCCGAGTAAGAGTTCACACACTGAGAGCAGCTCTTCACAGCAATAGAACATTGGCTGAGAAAATGCTCCCATCGTAAGAAATTCCATGCCCATTGACATGCATTTCCCATGCAAAGGTCACCACAGCCACAGAGAGGAGAGTTCCATCACCTATTAAGCACCCTTGCATGAAGCCTCCCCAGGACTTCCATCTGTCTATCTCTATAGTCTTGCCTAAAGTGAGATCACATGGTGTATTGGCTCCCTTTGCTGCTGTGGGAGCTCCTTCCACTCCTTCAGCCAATAGCCGCTGAGATACCAACCCATTGGGGCGTGGTCTCTCTTCCTTTAAAAAAGTGGCCACTTTCCTCCCCTCTCTCTCTCTGGCTTTGGCTTCTGGCTCTGCTTCTTGATTGTGCAGAGGGCTGTTGTCAGGGATGGTGATCTGTAAGTTTTCCCCTTTACATAAATATTCTATTAATCATAATTCCAAACCGGTGTGGGATTGTTTGTGACTTATGCCTTCACTTTGCTTAGTATAAGGTTTTGAGGCATTTTCAGGTGTTTGCAGCTATCTGTATTTTGCTTCTTTTTACTGTTTCTGTTCCACTATTGGGCACTTTGGTGAACATTTGTTTGTGCTTAAGGGACACTGGGGTTGTTCATACTGTTTTCATTATTGTTGTTGTTTTGTTTGGTTAGGTTTTTGTTTGTCTGTTTGTTTTAAATGAAGTTGCTATGAACATTTCTGCAAAAAAAAAAATTGATGAGGGAGTTGGGGTCGATATGAGCACTGTTTTCTCTTTTACAGTTGACCTCTGTTCCTCAGTTGCTTTAGGGATGAAGAATTTGCTGAATTAGATGGAGGCTATTGATCTATTCAAGCAGCCTTAAAAAGTTTGCTACACTTTCATTTGAATTCTCTTCTCTTTCCTAATATGCTGTTGTAGTAGTATTTCATCTGTATTTTAATAAATAAAGCTTGCCTGAAGATCAGAGAGTAAAACAGCCCCACTGATCAGCCTTACAGACTAGGCAGTGGTTAACACGCACTTTTAACCCCAGTAGCCTCACTAGTTGCTGTAGAAACTGGGCAGTGCATGCCTTTAATCCCAGTCCTAGAGAGGATTATAAAACAGGAGGATACAGCTCTCGTTCTGAGATTCCTAGAGGCAGGATTGCCATTTCAGACTGAGGTTGAGGTAAGAACCAGTGACTGGCTGCTTTGCTTTTCAGATCTTCAGGTTGAACTTTAATTTCTCTCTCTCTGAGTTGTATTTTTTATTTATTTATTTTTTAAATATTTATTTATTTATTATGTATACAATATTCTGTCTGTGTGTATGTCTGCAGGCCAGAAGAGGGC
>NW_004949149.1:358720-359443 GCF_000317375.1 Microtus ochrogaster
CCCCTTCTTTTTTCTCCTCCTTTCTTCTTTCTCTGTCCCCGCTTCTTTCTCTCCCCTTCTCCCCTCCCTTCCATAACTCCTTACTCATAGCATTCCCAATACCCACTAAATAAACTATACCCAAGTTCTCTCTGCATGGTGTATCTGGTGTGTCTCCTACCCTCTGCGGTCTCACACCTGCCAGGGTTGCACTGCCGAATTTCTTTCAACTGGTCCAGTCCTGGTAAGAGTTGCCATGTCCGTTGCAGGAGCTTCAACATTGATGGGGCCCACCTCAGGCCTCCTGCGAACGCCTCTCCATTGGAGGTGCTCTCTCTTCCAGGTGAAGGAGGATCTGTCCTCCCCGCGCTTCTGGTTTCTCTTTCTGTCTCTGTGACTCTGCCCCCTTTTTGTCCCTCTCCCCCAATTGTCTTCACTCAAATTATTACGGCTAAGTCAGAACCCATGGTGTACGCGGAGGTATCTGAGAGTCTTTCCCTTTTAAGTACGACAAAGCCACATCACAAAGTTACATCTCATAACCAACCTCACGAAATTTACTGTGGAGACAGAATGGCGGCTGCCTCAGAGGAGCAGGCTTTTTTAAAAAAAAAATTATTTATTTATTAAAGATGTCTGCCTCCTCCCTGCCACCGCCTCCCATTTCCCTCCCCCTCCCCCAATCAAGTCCCTCTCCCTCATCAGCTTGAAGAGCAATCAGGGTTCCCTGACCTGTGGGAAGTC
>NW_004949149.1:359923-387977 GCF_000317375.1 Microtus ochrogaster
GAAGAAGAAGAAGAAGAAGAAGAAGAAGAAGAAGAAGAAGAAGAAGAAGAAGAAGAAGAAGAAGAAGAAGAAGAAGAAGAAGAAGAGGAAGAAAAGAAGACGAGGACTGAGTCACAGGTTGGGATTTTCCAAATCTCCTGACCGGGAGACAGGCCAGGGGTAGGTGTTCTTTCCCTGGCCCCCTTCTTACAGTGTATGTTTTTGTTCATCTCTGTATGAGGATGTGGATACCAGAGTCGAACTTCCGATATCATCATCTATGGCTCTCCAAATTTAAATTAATTTATTTTAATTTTATGTGTATGGATCTTTTGCCTGTTGTCTGTCTATGCACCTGCATGCATGCAGTGCCTGTGGAGGTCAGAATACAATGTGAGATCCCCTAGAACTGAATACTGATGGTTGTGAGCTGGCATGTAGGTGCTGGGAATTGAACCTGCATTTCTCTGAAAGAGCAGCCGGAGTTGTTAACTCGTGAGCCGTCTCTCCAGCCCCTGCACCTTGCTTTCTGAGACAGGGTTTCTCTGTGGTTTTGGAGCCTGTCCTGAGCCGTCTCTCCAGCCCATGCACCTTGCTTTTTGAGAGAGCCTCTCTTACTGAACCTAGAGCTTGCTGTTTCAGCCGGACTGGTTGAATAGAGACCCCCAGCATTCTCTTGTCTCTCTGGTTGCTGCGCTACAGGTGTGCACTGCTACACTGGGATTTCTGCGAGAGCTGGGGATGCTAGCTCAGGTCCTCTTGCTTGCTCAGCTAGCAATTTCCCCACCAAGCCAGCTCCCCAGCTAGCACTCTGGTGGTTTTCACTGGTGACTTAATATTTGTTACAGCTTCTTTGATTGTGACCATGTGCCACTTTAGACTTAACATCTGAAAGGGTATCCTAAGAAAGTTAAAGGATTTTGTCATGGAAGAGGAGTTTATGGAGAAACAAATGATTGGTGATGATTTCTGCTTTTTATTTTAAAGATGTCTACTTAAAGATCATAAAACTTACTAAAGATGACTGTAGGCTGAGGACTGTGTTGGCTAGTTTTTGTGTCAAGTTAACACAAACTAGAGAGAACCTCAGTTGAAATCTGCATCAGATTGGCTTCTGGGCACGACTATGGGGAATTTTCTTGATATATGATTGGTGTGGGGGGGCTGGCCCACTGTGGGCTATGCAACGTCTTAACCAGTAGACTTGGACTGTGCAAGCAAACAGGCTGAGCAAGCCATGAAGCAGCATTCCTCCATGGTCTCTGCTTCAGCTCCTGCCTCTGGTCTCTGCCTCAGCTTCTCTCCATGGTGGTCTGCCACCTGTCAGCCCCAAACTGCTTTCCTCCCCAGGCTGGGTTCAGCTAGTGTTTTATCACCAAGAGGAAGCTAGCCAAGATGGGGTACTACTCTAACTTCTTAAGTGGCTTTGACTCACCGCGCTGTCAGAAAAATGCTTAATCATCTGTGAATAGGAGATATTTCCCACAAGGTGCAGGTAATTGCATAACAGCTCAGAGTTCAGTCCCAGCTCAAGTATACAGCAATTTTCATTTTCCTTTTTGTTTCCCAGAAATTAAAGAAAAAGTTTGTCTCATTACAACTTTCCCCAAAGTATATGACTTTTTACAAGCGGTGGAAATTGCAGGCGTCGTTTATGCCATCACAAGTAGCAGAAATATTTGTGCCTACACTGTCATTAGTTCACTGAGCCACCTTCCGGGTTAATATTTGTGAAATCAGTACAAGGTCATAAAGCTGTCTATGAACATGTGTTTTCCCACTCCCAGAAGAGCCACTTGGGGTGTGGAAGAGCTGTCTTCTGGAAATTTATAAAGTACAAAGTGGCCCTGCTGCTTTTGATTGGTAGCCTCCTAAGAGTAGAATATTTTTGCTGGGTCTTGGTGCACACACCTTTAATCCCAGCACTCGAGAAACAGAGGCAGGTATATCTCTGTGAGTTCCAGACCAACCTGCTCTACAGAGCTAGTTCCAGGACAGCTAGGATTGTTACATAGAGATACCCTGTCTCAAGAAACAAAATAAAACAAAACAAAAGTAGAATATTTTTGTGTGTCTGTTTAGTATTGAAGGCCAGGATGCGCCGTCCCTCTTCCTTCAGTGAGACACTCACTGTTCATTGATTCTGGAGTCAAAGCTGCTGGGAGTGGTGATGGTTTTTGCCCCTTGGGTGAGGAAACAGGAGTGGCTCTGCAGGCTGATTCAGCTACAGTCACTTTACCTTAGACTGGAAGCTCCTGGTTGCTTAGGTACCAGCTATCATAGCTTCTCTTCTATTTTTTTTTTTTTGATCTTGCATAGTTGTTAATAATTTGATTCCCCATTTCTTTGGATTGGGTTGCTGGCTTCCCCCCCCCCCCCCGATCATCTTTTTCCCCCCTTCAATTGGTTCAACAACCCACGATCTTAGTGAACTCAGTTCTAGGCAGCTGGCATTCACAGCCCAGTTCAGGTTCTAAGAGTGAGATTTTCTTTTGGCAGATTATTTGGCCCTTTTTCACCTGAATTCTTTTTTATAAAAATACAATATTTTTATTCTTTGAGAAATTTATATATTTTCTATATATGCTTTCAGTGTTGAGTGTGGAAGAAGGGAAATTGCCTTCAGTTCTGCTTGATGGTTAAAAACAAAACAAAACAGACAAACAAACAAACAAACCACCACCACCAACACAACAACAACAACAACAAAACCCCCAAAAAACCCACTCTACTCTAATAAAACCTTGTGTTACCCTGCCAGGAAGATTTGTTCTTAGTGGTGGTCTTTATTGCTCTGTATATTGGCACCTATTTCTTTTCTCCTATCCAGACTATATTTGAAGGTCACCTTCTGCACTTTGTTGAGGAAGAAGGAATGGAAGCTTGACTAAAAGCTCTGGGTAGTGCTTCACGTTGTACACCCCTCGGTCTTTAATGTCCTACCTGCCACACACAGTCCTGGCATGTTTTCCTACCAGTGGGTGCTTGGGAAGACAGTGCTGGTTGCCAGCGAGGTGCCTCAGCAATATTCCTACTGCCTAAAATAATCACTTTGCCTTGAACCTGTAGAAATGAGAATTTCTCAGTAGACTCAGGGATAAGTCTGACTCAATAAGCTGACTCATTGTTGACATGATGAATTCCCGTGAGCTTGATAATGCAGACTACTGTCCTATTGATGGAAAAAGGAGCAGAACTGTGCACAGTTGCTTGTCTGGACACATGCCTCTCCTGGACATCCTTCTTTTTAGTATTGAAGAGCTGAAAACCTGAACTGTTGTTTAGAGTGTGGCTTATGTAGAGGCAATCAAAACAGGTGGAGTCAGATGGGGGAGAAATGAATTAGCAAATGAAAACAAAACATCACTAGTCAAAATTATTTACTTACTGAAAGTGACCAAGGTAATTACTAATACTGCAAAATAATGGAAATTGGAAGGAGCACATTTTAAGTTATGACCATGAGTATGTGGTTTGTAAACATGAACGTGGCACCCAGAAGGGTGCAAAAAGGGTGTCAGATCCCTGAGGCTGGAATTGTGAGCCACCCACTGTGGGCATGAGGAACAAAACTCTGGGTTAGCAAGAGTGGCTAGCATTCTTAAACCTCCCAGGCCCCCTCTCTGCCCATGAGCTTCAGTTTTCAAATATTGAAAATATTCAAAGGATTAATTGTGAGCAGAAATAAAACGTGACAAGAAACTGCCTGTGAGTATTGGGAATGTGAAGAGTTTTTTTTTTTTTTTTTTTAAGTTGTGTAGCTGAAAAACATGACAGATAAAAGCTCTTTTATGGTCACTTCTTTGTTTTGTGAAAATAAGAGTGATTGCAAATGGTTCTGTGCCAAGTTTGTTTAAAATACCTACTTAGACCAGCAGGACCGCCGCCATGCCGGTTGTTACTGTCGCTGAGTTTCCTGGAGTCTGTTCTGCAGTTCTTTGATTGCAAGTCTTTACCACAGTTTGCAGAGAGATAAAGGGAGGAAAAGCAAACAGATATAGAAAAAAATTATTTGAAACCCCGGCGCAGGAGAACAGGGTGGCAGGGATTTTCAGGATTGTTAGCATTTGCTGGAGCTCTGTGTGGCAGAAGCCACATCTGAGACACGAGCAAGACTAATCCTGCTCTTGCTTTGGTTTGAGCAGGAAACCATCCCTGGACTTAATGAAAGATATTTTAAAAAGCTATGTGGCTGAAGAAAAGAGGAAAGAAATGGCCAGAGGGGGAAATCAAAATGGGTACTGAGGTCTTGGGAAAGATACCCGTAAACATCAGATATATGGATGTATTATTCCATTGGATCTGTGAGGTAGGAGGCTAAAGAATGAAACCTCTAGTTAGTTTTGGCTCATTATCTATAAAAGTAGGAACAAACATGCCCTTGGTATGTGAATAAAAGTGCAGCCACGAGACTCATCTGGAGTATGCTGGCTGCATCATACGCCATCTTGCCTCCTTAGCACCAAGAACAATGGTGCACAGACCCCAGCATCAAGCATTCATTAGCTAAATAAATAAGCCTCAGCTCACATCTTCAGAAGCATGGCAGGCTCGTTGTACTGTGCTTAGAAGGATGCATAATTATCGAAATTACAGGAAGATAATTTGAATATGCAAATGACACGCAAACGAGGATCTCCATTAGAAGTAAAGCCATGGTTTGATGAGAAGGGAAGTGGCTGTCAACACAACATTGAGATGCAAGGGATCGGGATGTGATTGTGGTATTTAGGAAGCGAAGTCACTGGAGGATGTTCAGGAAGCATTCACTTGTGTTCTCACTGTAGCTTAGAACACGCTGTGGCTCTTTTGTTCTCACAGCGAAAGCAGAGGTCAGCAAACGCTATTTTAGAAAGCAAACAAACAACACCTCTATGTTTGTGGTTGTCAGCGACAAACATATATTTTAAAACATTTACGCTATTTTCACTGCTCCAACACTGACGAACCTCTGGTGCTGAGTTTGAAATAGCAATAAAAAAAAGAGCAAAGTGCTTACATTTATTTACTTGTGGATGTATGCTAAGGCTATTTTTATCCTAGCCAGAGGCTAATTTAAAAGTGTATTATTTGGTGTGGGGGTGGCATGAAATAAAGAGAAAACCAAAGCTTCTATTTGTTCAGCTAAGAATTAGGAATAGACAGAAATAAGAAACGTATGTATCATGGCTACAGCTTAGGGGAATCAATGAAGAAAATAAATATCTAAGGAAAAGAGTGGAAGTTGCTTCCTGTGAGGAAAGAGGTGAGGAATGAGAGTAACCAACCAGAGGAGAGATGCTGCCACCTGAGTGGCCTTGAGGTGGCTCTGACTGGAAGCAGACCACAGGATGCTTCATTGCTTGGAGGGACAGAACCTGATGATGCCAGGTCAATAGGCAACTGGAATGAGCTATAGTAAATCTTATTTCTAAGCTTCTATTTGAGATGTATAAAGCAAAGTGCATTCCCGGTTAAAATATGATTTTAAGGCCTGAGTTCTTTGAGGCAAAGGAAGAAAGAGTAGGGATTCAGAGGTGAGACAGGCAGGGGGAATTGGAAGTGAGAAGGAGTCAGGGCCCATACAGGGGGAAGTCAGTGCCTTGCCCCCTTGCCTACCCAGCTAGGCTCTGACTCAGCAAGCCTGCTCAGGTAGGAGAAGCCATCTTCAGAGCCTCTGCCTCTCACATCAGCTCTGGCGCTTGCTCTTCAGAGCTCTTCTTTGCTATGACCTTGGGTGAAAATGGGCACCATGGCCTTATGTGGCTTCACAGCTTCCACAAATGCTGAGGATGACTATAAGTTCTTTTAGAAATTCTATGCAACCAATTTCTGGTTTGTACCTACTGTGCTGAGGATCTTGTGTCCTTTGCTTTGTTTAGTCAAGATAGCTTTCTTCACTGTGAAAGATTTCTTCCCTTTCTTCTCGCGCTCCCTCCTCCTTTACCTCCCCTTCCTTCCTTCTCTCCCTCTCCTTTTCCCTCCCCCTTCCTTCCCTTCCCTCCTGCTCTCTTCAGTGGGAACAATGGCTTTCACTTTTGCTTTAACCTTGACTGGGCATACATATTCACTTACATGCACACCACACACAGATATGGTGTTTTTAATTTGTCATATATTTTTATCTTGGATTTTCAAAGAAGTGTTTGCAAGTGTTTTCAACTTCCCGTTTAATTGAAGTTTTAACCACTATCTTTCATTTTGTTTTCCTTACTAATCTTTATAGATTTTTAAGGTTCTTTTGCTAGAGTGGAATAGTTGGGATGGATCTTTCTTTTTGGTGTTTGTCTATTGCTGGTATGCTTAATTTAATTGTGTCATGACAGATATTTATTTAATACTCTACTGTCATGCAAGGAAATAGGGACCTAAGGAAACATATGGCGTAGAACTTCCCAAATTGCTTGTAACTAAGATGTGGAGATGAGATGCTGATGAAAGATAAATGATAGGAAATGTGAAAATGCTAAATTACAGAAATGTTAATGACCACTGCAAAACATGAGTGACAGGAATGTGCTAAGGTTTGAACATGGTTTCCCAAACTTGGGTGTAGTAGGAGCTGTGGGCCTCTTCCTGCCACCCAGCTCCCGGCCGCCTGGCTAGCTTATGCCCCGAAATAACAACACACAAATTGTATTCATTTAAACACTGCTTGGCCCATTAGCTCCAGCCTCCTACTGGCCAACTCTCACATCCTTATCAACCCACCTCCATTAATGTGTATAGCAACATGAGGTGGTGACCCGCCAGGAAGATTCTAGCCTATGTCCATCTTGGGTGGGAGCTTCATCGTGTCTGCTACCAGAGAGGAGAGGCATGGGGTCTGGCTCACTTCCCTTCTTCCCAGCATTCTATTCTGCCTACTCCACTCACCCAAGGGTGGGCCTATCAAATGGGCCAAGGCAGTTTCTTTATTAACCAATGACCTTCCTCCATCACTTGGGGAAACTTGACTCTTAAGTTCGTATGTTAACGGTGTTTTGAAGGTAGAACCTTAAAAAGTTTTTTAGTCTCTGTGTGTGTGTGTGTGTGTGTGTGTGTGTGTGTGTGTGTGTGTGTGTGTAAAAGAGAGAGATAGAGAGAGAGACCGACAGAGAGACAGACAGAGAGAGAAAGACAGAAAGAGAGAGAGATTAACCAACACTAAAGCAGTGTGTGGAGACAGAGGCCAATTTATGGGGTTAGTTATTAGTTATCTCCTTCTAAAATGTGGATTCTGAGGACTGAACGCAGGTCCTAAAGTGTGGTGGCATATGCCGATCCACTCAGCAGTCTCACTGACTGAAGGTGCTGCCTTTTTGAGATGTGGTCATAAGAGTGTGGTACCCAGGATGGCTTTAGTGCTTTCCTATGAAGAGAAGAGACCAGGGCTAACATGGCTGCCTTGTATCACTAAGTGATATCCTCCACCATATTTGACACATCAAAAACCCCTCACCAGATTCCAGTACCATTTACTTGGACTTTTCATATGAAAAGATGGGATTATGAAATATAAATCACAGGTAAATGATATTAAATGTCAAATATGCTAAGATGCAGAAAAACTCAAGTGTTGTATAAACCTCCCTTCTTTATGGTACTCAGTTGAAAGACCCCCAGTGTGAGGAGACTCTCACTCAAGTCTTGGGATAACACGAACCCCCCCCCCCCCAGAACCTCATGAGAGACCATCCTTGCTGCAATCACACGAGGTTTAATCGACAAGAGAGGAACCAGTGCACTGGGGCCGAGACTCATAACTCATGCAGGGGAGGAGTTCGACCCCAAGTAACTAGGAGAAGGGGTTTTTAAAGGAAGAAACCACAGCCCAGTAATCTGAAAGGGGTAGGGAGAGTGTCACAGAAAATTCCGAAAATACCAGTGATAATCACAAGGGGGCAACTCCCTGTTTCTCAAGATTATACTCAAGATTACAATCTAACTTTATCTTTAGCTAGTTCCTGAAACTGAACCGGCTAATACTAGATTTCTGATTCTTCTCTCCCTGCTTAGATTTTTGGCTCTATTTTTTCCTGCTAGGGGGTGTGGAGGGGTCTGTATTTATCCAGGTCTTTCACAGTCTGTGTCAGAAACAGACCAAGAAGAAACTCTTACTATGGCTTCCAACAGTCTGTGAAGGAAGGACCAAAATGAATGTTCATTGAGGCTTAGGTACTTGTCATGAGCCATTTCCCATTATTTAAACACACTGTTATGATTTTCTTAGTCTAATAAATAGAAGATTCAAGAGGGATTAAAATGATACTGTCAGTAATGCAGCATTGATAAATTTCAAGTCCAGTGTTTGAAATACATAGACATGATGTATTTAGGAGCTGACCAATTCAAGAGAAGTAGAAGGTCTGTTTGAAGCATAGTAGAGAGAATGGTTTTGATGATTAAGTCAGATTGTGCAATGCTCCGAATGTCAGCTTCTTAGGATGTGCTAAGGATATACTAGAAGCTGATAGATTTCCATGAGATAAGGCATTGTCGTAGGGTTTCCATTGCTGTGATGAACCCCCATGACCTTACAAAGGAAACTCTTATGAAGGAAAACATTGAATTGGGACTGACAGTTCAGAGGTTTAGTCCGTTATTGTCATGGCAGGAAGCATGGTGGCATGATGGTTGACATGGTGCTAGAGAAGTAACTGTGATTTCTACATTTGGATGGGCAGGCAGCAGGAAGAGAAAGTAACACTGGGCCTGGTTTAAGCTTCTGAAACCTCTAAGCCCTCCCTTTATAACACACTTCTTTCAAGAAGACCACACCTACTCCAAGGCCACACCTCCAATGATGCCACTCCCTATGGGCCTATGGGGACCATTTTTATTAAGACCACCACAGATGTTTACTCAAGTGTTCTTATTTTAAACATAAATTGGAAAACACTTCCACATGCCCTTTTCGCCTAGAGGGTTCTGGTCTAGATATCTGTCAGGAGAAATTGCACAAAGATGTAGCTAAAGGAAGGTTTGTTTATTATAACTTTGCTGCTTCTAATTGGTGGAGGGAGCGAATTAACTTATGAGGCCGAGACTGTCTATATGTGCTCATCGTACTTGTTTCTATGTTGTGAGGGAAATTAAACATGAGCCTCATTTTAGTCATCCTCACTATTTCTAGTCAACATATTATGGCCTGGAGAGAATTTCTAGTTCCTGGCATGGAAAATCCAATATGCTTTGTTTTTCTTTCACATCTTCCTCCCTGCTATGTACCTTAAAGAAGGAAGAAACATACACCCTAAATGAGAGAGAGAGAGAGAGAGAGAGAGAGAGAGAGAGAGAGAGAGAGAGAGATCCGCTACTGACCCATCAGACTGAATCTTGAGTTCAGCCTTAACTTTATGGGGCTGGATTACAAAAATGTCAGTACTTTTTGTTATGCTCTTAGATTATCTTAATTAATATATAATCTAATAAACGCAGAGCAGAGTAACCATTGGATTTTGCCTACATTATTGCTTTCTAGGTAGCAGGTCAAGAAAGTTGGGAAGATTTCTGGTCTATTTGGTTCATTAGTCTATTTATTGATTGACAATTGATTCTTTGATGTTTATTTTTTTTTTGCAGTTTTTTATGTCATAGATATGAACATCTGCCTGACATGTGGTTGGCAAAGACTTTTTTCTTCATTCTCATGCTTATGTTTCTTTTGCTGTACATGACCTTGAAATTTTGTGTAATCTCATTGGTCAATTCTAGAGATAAGTATGTAATTACATTCTTATAGATGCCCAGTGTCTTTATCCCCATTTGTTAGACACTATTTTTCTCCAGGACATGTTTTTGACTTCTTTGTTGAAATTTATGCGGTTGTAGTTGTCTGGGCTTATTTCCAGGTTTGCTGTTCATCCTAGTTCGCTTTCTATTGTTGTGATACACAACTCTTTCTGTTGTTGTGATACACAACTTGAGTGAAAGAAACTCGCAGCAAAGGCTTTATTTCAACTTACAGCTTATATTCTATCGTGAAAGGAACCAGGGGAGGAACTCAAGCAGAGGCCATGGAGGATTCTGGTTACTGGCTTATTCCCCTTGGTTTGTTCACTTTCCTTTCGTGTAAAACCCAGAACCACCTGCCAAGGAGTGGTGCTGCTCATGATGGACTTGGCCCTCTCACATCCATCTAGAGAATGGCCTATGGACTTGCCGACAGACAAGATGAAGGAGCTTTTTCTCAATTAACGTTTCTCTTCCCCAGCAACTCTAACCTGTGTCAATTTGACAATAAACTAACCAGGGTATTATTTTACTCTATTAGCCTACATGCCTGGATCTGTTTTTGTCATTATACCTCTGTTGTAACTTGAGCACAGACTGTTATTATTTCCATCGCCCAGCGCTCCGACAAAATGCCTAACACTTTAAGCACTGGCGCTTCTGGGTTCCACAGTTGCACATGTGCCATCAAGTGTTCAGGCAACTTACATAGACACCAGGGGCCCTCAAGCCCCACGTGATCTACATGCAGCATGGTCAAGTAATCTATGGATGACACAGCTATGTAAACCCCTGTGCTCATGCGCTGAGCAGCCTTTAAAAGTTGGACACTCCCTGTCTGCACTCTCTTCTCCCTCACCAGCTTTCCCCAGGCCTGCACATGTGTCTTTCTCTGTGTAATAAACTCTTAAAGTGGGTTCTTTTCTGTGTCTCACAGTTCTCACGCCTGGTAATTTCAATGGTGCCGATCCTCCACAGGCTCTCCCAACTCCCCTTTCCTGGGTTCAGGACCCTGGACCAGGTTTCTCCACAACCACCCACATTCCATCTGCCAGGCTACCAACCTCTATACACACACCACTGGCTTTAATTGGTGAGTTTTTTTCTCTTCTGGTCAGCTTAACTGTTTTTCCAAACCATTGAGCTCCCAGAAACTCTGGTGTTCCTAGTATTGGTAGGAACCACCCACAACCACGGCTTTCGAGGCTGTGGTTAAGGCCCTTCATTGGCATTCATCTCTGATAATTCCCCCCTGCTGGGATCTTGTTTCTTGTCTTGGACCATTGTCCTTTTTGGACTGTTGTTCTCATCTTGGACCACTCGGAATGGTCCTGCATGGTCCCCAATCCCTGTACTGATAGCCTGACCCTGTCTCAAAGACGTTATAGCCTTTGGGTCTTTTCTCTCTCTCCTCAGTCATGGTGAATAAACCTTCCAAGACTATCAGTCCAACCTCCACCTCTGGGATATCTTTTAGAGACCCTAAAACCTCTAAGCTTAATGCCTTACAGATTTCTGAGCTTTTCTGCCTTTGCACTAAGAAATGGCCTAAGTTCCTTTTAGACAATAACCTAAAATGGCCACCTAATGGCACCTTATTCTGTAGGAACTTTCTAACTTTTCTCAGTGAACAGGCAGAGGGAAGGAGTTCCCCTATATCTAAACCTTTTCCTAAGTTCTAAGCCCTCTGTCCTTGCAACCTGTTCACCCCCTCACATGTTCTTGGCTAAGCCATCTAAGCCAGAGGAATACCCCACTTCTGCTCTGGACCCTGGTAACAAACCCCCCACCTTTCTGGCCTTAGCAGACAGCTACTTCTACCTCTCCAGCACCCCGACCCCCACCAACTATTCTGTCAGTTCCTACTGCTCCTTCCTCCTCTTGGGTGCCATGCCACTGCATCCGCCCACGCTAGTCCCCACTTCCACCCCTCCTCTCTTGTGCTCTCGTGCTGCTAAGGAACCCACCCTGACCAAACCAAGTCAGCCGCAGTTCTCCCTTTGTGAGAGGTAGCTGGTGTGGATGGGCTGGTCAAGGCACACATCCCTTTCTCGCTCTCAGAACTCTCTCACATCGAACAAAACCTGGGTTCTTACATGTCTAATTCTACCTCATTCATAAACAATTCCAATACTTTACCCAATCTTATAGTCTCACCTTTCATGATACTTTTATGATCCTAACTAATAACCTGCTTCCTGAGGAGCACAGGAGAGTTTGGGAGCCGGCCAGGATACATGAGATTCACCAGACTATTGAAGCACACCCCCTGGGGCAGAGGTGGTCCCTGAGCAGGATCCACACTGGGATTATAACACCCCAGTGGGTATTTTAACTAGAGACCAGTTTATGACTTGCCTCCTGGCAGGTCTCCATAAGGCTGCCTCGAGCCAGTAAACTATGATGAACTCCTAAATATCTTTCAGGATAAGAATGAGAATCTCTCTCAATCCTTGGAATGCCTCACAAAGGCTCTCTTGTAGGACACTGATTCAGATCCAGAGACCCCAGAGGGCAAACAGCTCCACATGACCCATTTCTTTTCCCAGAGCTTCCCAACACTAGGTTTAAACTCAAGTATTTGGAGAAAAGCCCCTTCTGACCCCACAGACAGAAGTCTCAGAGGCTTTTAAGTTGTACCATGAAAGGTAGGATAAAAACCATAGACAGGCTGGGTAGGGGTGGTGCATGCCTTAAATCCCAGCACATGAGAGGCAGAGGCAGGTAGGTCGCTGCGAGTTCAAGGCCACCCTGGTCTACCTGAGCTAGTTCTGGGACAGGCCCCAAAGCTTCAGAGAAATCCTGTCTCGAAAAACTAACAAAGAAGTAGACAGAAATCTCAAATGTTGGTCAAGGTCATCGAACCAGCTAAGGCAACTAACTGTTAGGCCTGTGTCATTCCCTTGTCCCCTGGGGATGGAGGGCTGCCAGGCCCACATTTTAAATGTGGAGAAAATGGGCATTTAGCTCGGATATGTCCTAATCTTTGTATGGTTCCCCCCCCCCCCCACCGAGATCAAGTCCAAAGTGACATAGGGAGGGGCACTGGGTGATTGATTGTCCTCGTGCACCTTGTGTAGCTTGTGGCATGGAGACATCAGATCTAGACAACTCCTAAATTGACTTTTTAGGGCTGGTCATGGACGATTGAGGCTGCCTGGGCTCCCTTGACCCAACCACAACCATCACCTGTAATAGGGAGCCATGGGTGAATATCATGGTATCAGGACGGTTCCTCTCCTTACTCTTGAACACCAGAGTCACAGACTCAGTACTGAGGGAGTTTTGGGGGCCTTCCTCTGCTTCTAGTTTCCCTTTTGTCAGGGTAGGGGGACAGCCTTATCTACCTCAGCAGACCCCACCACTCAATATAATTTTAGGGTTATTCCTCTCACTCATTCATTTTTGGTCATGCCAACCTGCCTATACCTCTAATGGGAAGAGTTGTTTTTTTTTTTTTTTTATCTAAAGTGGGAGCTTCTATTTTATGTGCTCCTTTCATTCCCTTGACCCCTGGCTCACTGACAGCTCCTCTCCTCCTCCTTCTAAGCCTCCCACCCTACCAATTCCAATGTGTCATTTCCTTTGCAAGCCTCTCAGGTGAACCCCCAAGTCTGGGACATCTAAAACCCCACTGTTACTAAACACCATTTCCCATTGTCAACCACTTACAGGATCCTACCAGGAACATTACCCAAACTCAGTACCCTCTCTCGTTCTAGAGCCTTAGGGAACTTAATCGTCTCGTCTCTGACCTTCTAGCTAGTCTCCATCTCATTCCTACATAGAAACCTTAGAGGAAACCACCCCTCACACATACAGGAGGGCACATGGCCTCAGGCCATTTATACCTGGTATATATGAGGGGACCCGTAGGACAGGCTATGCCCTAGTGTGAGATACTGGGGTGGTGGAGGCACAGGCACTGCTCGCCCATACCATTAACCAGCAGGCTGAATTAATAGCCCTCACCCATGCCCTCCAATTGGCACAGGGACAATCCATAAATGTTTACACAGACTTCAAATATGCTTTTCATATCCTCCTGTCCCCCCACAGCTATCTGGAAAGAGTGTGGGCTTCTTATGACAAAAGGAGGATGTATAACTAACTCAGGCCACATTATGGACATGTTAAAGGCCTCCCATCTCCCCAAAGTTATAGGAATTATTCACTGCTAGTCTCATAAGCCCGACAACTCCATCATTTCTAAGAGAAATAACTGAGGTGACCAAGCAGCCAGGGCATAAGCCCTCTAGGGCACAGACTTACCTCAATCACCTCAGGGAGTTCATACAGTACAACCCACACTCTTGCAGACACCCTCTGATACTTGGCAAATTCTGTATCCTGCCTACATAAACCCTTCCTTCCTAATAGTCAGGCTCTGTCTCAATTTGTCAAGGCTCACCTCCAACCTACCCCTGAGGACTTGGAGTTGTTTTTTTTTTATCAGGTTGGCTTTGAACTCACAGAGATCTGCCTGGCTCTGCCTCCTGAGTGCTGGGATTAAAGGCATATGACACAACACCCTGGATAGGACTTAGAGTTCTTAAAAACTGTCACTGCCTCTTGTAAAACCTGTCAAAAGTCAGATCCCAAGTCCAAATATCATAGCTTCCCTTTTCCCACCCCCCAGGCCGGGAGCTCCCTTCCGGGGATTGACTGGCAGCTGGATTTTATTCATATGCCCACAGGCAGATGAGTTAAATAGCTCCTGTTTGGTAGACACCATGTGTGGGTGGATTGAAGTGTTTTCCACCACTAACAAGAGGGCCCAGATGGTTTTCAATGTTCTTCTTCAGGAAATTACTCCCCATTTTGGAATCCTAACATCTCTTTAGCCGGATAACGGCTCAGAATTTACCTCCCAGATCTCTCAAACTTTATCTAAGGCTCTTAACATTCCCTGACATTTTCATATCCCATACTATCCTAGGTCCTCAGGGAAGGTAGAACAAACTAACTGTTCCTTTAAAAATGTTCTTGTTAAGATGTCACAGGAGCTTCACCTTAACTAGGTAAGCTTTTGCTCCTGACTCTTTTGAGATTCTGGGCACTCCCCAAAAGACTTCCTTCCATCTCACCCTTTGAACTCATGTATGGGCGGCTGGTTTCGCCCTTTGAGCTCATATATGGGCGGCCAGTTTTAACTCCCTGCCTCTCACCTAATTCCTTACTCCTCCCTGATCACCTGCTCACTCCATTGTTCCATCACCTCTGCTCCCTCTTATGGGACTTTACTGACTACTCACTACCCAAACTGTGCATCCACCCCATCCATCTCCAATTAACATCAGGGACCAGGTCCTTTTCTCTCTTCCAGACCAATGTCCCTCACCCCTTTTCCCTAAATGGAAGGGTCCCTTTAAGGCAATTCTTGTAACTTCCACAGCTGCCACCCACAGCTGCCATGCTTGAGGGCCTCTCTCATTGGATTCACCTATCTCATCTCAGACCTTTTCCTCTTCCAGCTTGGGACACCCTCTCCTTATATACGGTAACTCAACCAGGGCCCTGCTCCCTTAAGTTACAGAGGATATCACAGTCAGCTTCTTTGTCTCCAGTTCCAGAGGAATAAAGTCGCACTACTGTACTCAACTCTCCTGTGTCAGGAACCACTCCTGTTTTCATTTCTGATTATGCCTTTTCCCTCTTTCTCCTGTCTGCTTTCTCCTGTCTGTTTCTCTGTATCTACAATGACATATTCACATTTCCAGTGAACTATTCAGCTGTTGTTAGAGGGGCCATCATTAGACACAGAGCCGTTATCATTTCTATCACCAAATGCCTAGCACTTGAAGTGCTGGCACTTATGGGTTCCACGGCCATGCATGCACCATCAAGCGCGTTCAGTCAACTTACACAGTCACCCAGGATCCTCAAGCCCAATGTGATCTATGTGCAGTGTGGTCTTGTGATCTACACATGACACAGCTTCGTAAGCCCCGGTGCGCATGTGCTAGGCAGCCTCTAAAAGCTGGACACGCCTGCTCCACGCTCTTTTCTCCGCACCAGCTCTTCCCAGGCCTGCACACATGCCTTTCTCTTTCTATTAAACTCTCAAAATGGATTCTGCTGTGTATCTTGTGATCTTTTCTTGTGTCTGGTAATTTCACAGATATTGTGATATCTCCAGAATTAGGATTGTTTAGGGTCATTTGTGTTTCTATATGAATTTTAGGATTTTTTAAGGGATTTTTTTTCTGTGAAAAATACAATTGAATTTTTTTTTCCTTTTTTCTTTTTTTCCCCTCCCCCCCCTTTTGAGGCAGGGTTTCACTGTACCTTTGGTTCCTGTCCTGGAACTAGCTCTTGTAGATCAGGCTAACCTTGAACTCTGCCTGCCTCTGCCTCCAGAGTGCTGGGATTAAAGGCATGTGCCACCACCCACCCAGCCACAATTGGAATTTTAACAAGAACTGGATTGAATTTGTAGACCATTTTTTTTGTAGTCCAATCATGTCATGATATTAGTTGTGATAACCCATAGCCTTGAAATCTATCTCTGTCTTCTCCTGTCTATCTCTGTCTTCTCCTGTCTATCTCTGTCTGTTCCTGTCTATCTCTGTCTTCTCCTGTCTATCTCTATCTCCTTTAACATTTCCTCAGTATCTTAAAGGTTTGTTGTAGAAGCCTTCTACTCCCTGGGCAGTTTTAAAAAGCTATTTTGATTGGGATATTCTAATTTATTCCTTGGCAAGTATGTTATTGCTATTTAGAAATGTTACTGATTTTTTGGGTGTTGATTTTGTATCCTTGTATTTTACTAAAAATCATTGTCATATTGCTATGATTGTTTGTCGCTTTAAGAGACAAGTCATGCCCACTCCCTGCAGCCCCTCCCTCCCTCGCCATCTTAGCGTCTCTCTGTTCCCTTTTCTGCTCCCCCTTCTTTCTCTTTCTATCCTTTTTCTCTCCCTCCTCACCCCTTCTCCCCTTTTGCCTTCCCCTCCATAATTCAACTAATAAATATCCAATTCTATTCTGTGTGATGTGTCTGTTTATGTGCCTCCCACACACCGCCTGTCCCACACCATTCCTGATGGGAACTTGCACCTTCCCTGGGAACTTGCACTTTCCGGGGACTCACTGTCTGCAGGATCCGCCCACCGCCGCATGACTAGGGCCAGCCACCTTGGTTTGTGGACCCGCCGCAAGCTGCTTGGGACCCACAGCAAAATTTCATAACACATATAATCCATTGTCTTGTTCCAGATTTTATTGGAAATATTGTCCATTCACATTTAATGGAATGTTGCCTGTAGGTTTATGTCCTAACTAGGGTTTGTAGGGTTATATCTGTCTATAGGGTATGTGATAGGGTTCTTATTACTGTGTTAAAACACTGACCAAAAGCAACTTGGGGAGGAAAGGATTTATTTCAGCTTATGTTACAGTTTATTTGGATCATCAGTGTTGTTACTGACCCTTTAAAATCGGGGCTTCTTCCTTTTCGACTTTCCAGCTATTTTATTATCTCCGGTTTCTGGTGGAGAGGACCTATTAGCTTATGGTCAGGCCTCTAAGTGGCCTGTTCTTTCAAGTTTATTTTTTCATACATCTGTTGGGAGAGGTGTGTCCTTCAGTTTTTGTCTTTCCCTGCCCTAACTATTTGTATATTAAGTCTTTCCGGGGCACTTAGATTTGTGTTCTCCATACCTGGTGGGTGTCCCGTTTTAGTGAAAGACCCACTGACTTGACAGATGTCCTCATGTAGCTTCTGTAGAGGACACTTGAGCCCGTATCTCATCTCACAGAAAAGGTTTGGAGACAGTTCTAGGGTACAGATTGAGGAAAAACATTTTTGCATTTTTAGAACTGCAGGTATCCAAGCTTGAGAAGTAAAATGGGAAAAGGGGAAGGATGGATTGAAGGATGAATGAGAGGGAAACCCTGGGGAAAAGGTATGAGAAATAACAGAAGATATGATGGTAAAGGGTATGAGAAATAACAGAAGATATGATGGTAAAAGGTATGAGAAATAACAGAAGATATGATGGGAGTAGATGGAGCAAGGCCCTGCACGCAGAAGGAGAGAAGGCTCCAGAGAAATTGAGGAAGCCCAGGCATCAGGGTTCCTGTTTAGGCTTTTGTCCAGGAAAAGGAAAAGGAGGAGCCTTTCTAGCCCAGAAAAGCAGTCAGGCTGCAGACAGAGGCTCCATCAACAGCGCAAAGAAACAGGCAGGCTGTAGACAGAGGCTCCATCAACAGCGCAAAGAAACAGGCAGGCTGTAGACAGAGGCTCTGTCAACAGCTGCACTGAGGGGAAGAGCTTCCTGGATAGAATAAATGCTTTAACTTATTAATGGGATGGGTTTTTATCCTAGCTCTTTAGCAGTTCTTCAAGGGAATCAGCTTTGCTGAGAGTGGTCTCCTGGCCAGGTGATTGACAGGCCCAGCTGAATTAACTCTTAAGGGAGGAGAAAAGGGTGCTGGAAGTCTAGCCTTTGACAGAAGAATATCAAGTCTCCACTTAGATCTTGAGATAGATTCTATTTTTCTTGCCAGGAGGAAATGTCTGTGCCTTAAGGGTCCTCAACAAAGCTCTTACCCATCCACCTTTTCATAAGGCAATTTAAATCCTGAGAAGTGTCAAAGACAATGTTTACCTTCCTACTGTTACTAGGGAAGTGGGAGGCAAGGTCTGAAGTTAACCACAAGGAAGGGTTCAGACTTCAATGGCTCACAAGGCTGCTAATCCCTGTCTTGATACCTAGCATCTGTAAATGGAGAAGACTGCTAAGAGCAGGGCTGCCTGCTAGCTCCAGGAATGTAAACAAATTAAGCAGTCATGTCTTTTCTGCGGAGAGGAGTTACTCTGTAGGCCTCCTCTACTCTCTGTCAGAATTCTCCACTCTGAGCTGTCCTGTCTGCAGGTCTGCCAAGTGCAATTTAGCTTTTAGTGTTTCTGTTCATGGGAGCTTCTGTGGCCAAGGCTCTAGGGATGGGAACCCTGACAAGAACAGAAAAAGCTGTAAGGACCCATTAAGGTTTTGTCAACATGGTGTTGATATGGCTATCTGGAGTGGGCCAAACTGATGGCTAACACTGGCCCTGAAGGGTTGTGAGTCAGCTAAAAGTGACTGTGCTGGATATCCATGAAACCCGGATTATCTATTCTATAATCATTCCTGGCAAGAGAGAAACCAACAGAAGGAAAAGAGCCCAAGAGAGGGCACAAGAACCAGAAACACATTCGTAAGCACACTCAGAATCCCATAAAACCACTAATCAAAAGCCATAATATAAACTCAGAGGACTTATAGGGTAAAAGGAAAAAATGCAAATAAATTAAAATTAAAAATAAAAATTAGGATAAAAAAACCCATGCTATGACATTATGAGACAAGGAGCCTCCAAAGGTGCCCTTGAGCAGGTTTTCTGTTGGTTATCTAATTCTGGGCAGCAGCGTACCCTTATGGAACCTAACTAGTAGTTCACTTGCCCAGTGAGACTTCTTTGGAGAAAACTAAATTTTCATTTGCAAGAAGTTGTCAGTTTGAGATAACTTCTGATTAGGGGTTGGAACATGTGTCCACATCTCTTTTCATCTCCAGGCCCTGACTGGTACAGACCTGTGCAGGCCTTGTGCGTTCTGCCTCACTTGCTGTGAGCTCACATCCCTGGCTCTCTCCACTTGATGTCCCAGTCCATCCATAGCTGTCTATTGTATTCTATTTACTTTTCCAAGGGACCCTAGCTGTCCCCTCTAGTCCTTTACTCTATATATGCCCTCTGTGGTTCTATAGATTGTAGCTTGGTTATCATTGACTTAACAGTTAATACCCACAGGTAAGCAAGCACATACCATATTTGTCTTTCTGGATCTAGGTTACCTCACTCAGGATGCTCTTTTTTTATAGTTCCATCTATTTACCTATGAATTCCATGATTTCCTTTTTTTAAATGACTGAGTAATATTCCTTTGTATAAATGTACCACATTTTCTTTATTTAACTGAATGTTTTTGTGAGGGTGTTAGGTCCCCTGGAACAGGACTTGCAGATAGTGGTGCTGGGAACTGAACCTGGGTCCTCTGGAAGAGCAGCCAGTGCTGATAACCATGGCGCTGTCTCTCTCTCCACCCTCCTTGTTTTTTTGTTTTTGTTTTTTTTGGGGGGGGGTTGAGACAGGGTTTCTCTGTGTAGCTTTGGAGCCTGTCCTGGAACTAGTTCTTGTAGACCAGGTTGGCCTTGAATTCAAAGAGATCTGCCTACATCTGCCTCTCGAGTGCTGGGATTAAAGGTGTGCACCAGCACCGCCAGGCTCATCCTCTCTGTTTTATTTTTACAGTAGTTTGATGTGAAATTTGCAGCTTTTTGGAATATGTATGTAAAGCATTTAGAAAATTTAAATTTTTCCTTTCTAGCTGCTGGGAACCCCTGATGCACTTGAAGACAGTTACGAAGTACTCGTGACTCACAATTAGCTTTAAATATACTTACATGTCACAGGGTTTTAACTTAGTGGGCACATTGTTTTCACCACAGGATGGAGAAGCAAGTGTTTTTGCCTAATAAATTCTTATGATCACGCCAGATGCTTCACCATCAGGGGAATGAGTTTCTGATGGATTCATTTTTATTTAATAAATGATTAGTATCTGTGTATTGAATTTGAAACATTTGATGACCTGAATTTGAAGAGTATGTTGTGGGCTCAGTGTGATGTTTCCTTCTGCTAATGGAGCCAACACACTCCAGTTATCACTTCATGTTTTATGGAGAAACAAGAAAATGTGGAAGAGAAGAGCAGGTACCTTAAAGCAGAAGTGCTGCAATTTGGTTGAGAGACAATCCAGCACTGTTTGGGATCAAGTGCAGCCTGGGGCTGCTCTGTCCACCCCAGAAGCCCCCAACAACCCTTGCACCCTTTACCTTCATCCTCCAGTTTCCTGTCCTTGTGGATGCTTACTTTATATTTTCAACTCTTTGGAACTTGCCTCTACGTTTTATTTGTTTCTACTGGCACAGGAGATTTGACCCAAGGCCCTGCAGATGCTGGATAAGTTCTCTATCACTAAAATGCATCCCCAATCCAGCTTTCTACTCATAACTGTCTGAAAACTGGCCATTCTTAACCTTCAGACATTACCTGCTGATGTCCTTCCACAGCTGATGAGGACTTTTTCTTAACTTCCAGCACAGTCAACGTCATAAATTTTGGTTAAGTCCATTTTAGTGTTTTCGTTATTATGATCGTGTGTTGTATATATATGTAGGTATGTGCGCTCACATGTGTGTACATGTGTATGTGTATATGTGGGCATGTGTGTATGTATCATGTATATCTGCCTGTATGTATATGTGTACTTTATATGTGTGCATATGTATGTCTATATGTATGCCTATATGTGTATATGTATTATCTATGTCTGTCTGTGTTTATACATTACTGTGTATGTGTGCATATGTATTGTATGTGTGTCTATATTTATGTGTGTGTATATGCATTGTGTATGTGTGCATGCATGTGTATATGTATTGAGTATGTCTGCCTGTGTATATGTGTATTGTATATTTGTGCATGTGTGTATATGTATTGTATATGTCTGCCTGTGTATATGTCCATTATGCATTTGTGCATATTGTGTGTATGTATTGTATATGTCTGCCTGTGTGGATATGCGTATTGTGAATGTGTGCATGTGTATGTGTATATGTGCATTTTCACTGCTGTCTTCAAGTATTGCAGCATGATTACAGATTCCAGTAAGACCTTTCCCTTTAAGGTTATCAATTACCTTCCTCCTCCCCTACTATACTTACCAAGCAGTCTTTTGTAAAGTTATCAATACAATAATGAAGCTGTGTTTTCATACATGTTTCATAATGCTTCGCTCACACTTACCCTGCTATCTGACTTTTCCTGTCCTCTCTGCTCTATCCTTTCCTGGCCCTTCTTCATCCCTCAAATAGACCCTCTGTGGCTGCATGCCATATATACATGCATGTATAGAGATATAAATATGTTTTCATATGTATATATGCCTATATTATGCATAGGGGAGAAACATGATATTTGTTTGCATATGTATATAAGCCTATATTATGCATAGGGGAGAAACATGATATTTGTTTTTCTGAATCTAGATTTTTAGAATCATGATCTCCCTTTAGTTCCTTCATTATTTTTCGCACATGACACAATTTTATTTTTCTTTATGGTTGTCTTGGTTAGGGTTTCTATTGCTGTGATGAAACACCATGATCAAAAGGCAAGTTAGGGAGGGAAGTATTTATTAAGCTTACACTTCAGCGTTGCTGTTCATCACTGAAGGAAGTCAGGACAGGAACTCAAACAGGGCAGGATCCCAAAGGCAGGAGCTGATGTAGAGGCCAAAAAAGTACTGCTTACTGACTTGCTTCCCATGGCTTGCTCAGCCCACCTTCTAATAAAACTCAGGACCAACAGCCCACCATAGGTTGAACCCTCCCTCATTGATCACTAAATGGGGAAATGTCTTGCAGCTCCATCTCATGGAGGCATTTCTTCAACTGAGGCTCCTTCCTCTGATGACTCTAGCCTGTGTCAGTTGACATACTAACCAGCCAGTACAATGGGCAAGTGTAGTATACATGACCTATTTTCTTTATCCATTCAATTGCTGAAGAGCATCAAGGCAGATTCTCTATCTTGTACTGTGATAAATAAAAGATGAAGTCAATGTGCAGATATTTCTGCAGCACTTTGACAGATCCCCCTGGAAACATGCCCATCACCTGATACTCTTCATGTGGGCAATGACAGCGTTCTGTACTGACAGCTCTGCATCTCTGAGTACCATTTATAAGAGGCCAGACTGATGACGTGCAGCCAGCACACCACTCCATTCTACTTATCTTTTAATAAAAGCATCCTTTCTGGAGCCACATGTGGCTTTCAGGATAGATCTTCTCTTCTACTATCAAGCTGTGATTTCTTTTTTGACAACTTCACACAAATTCTTTTCATATTTTCCTATGCATTGTCACCTGCCTTGGGCCCTATATCTTTTCCTCCTTACTTTATAAAGTGATTTTATTTTAGCCTGTTTTTCTGTAGTTTCCTAAGAAAAAGTACTGGAAATATTAAATCTTTGAGATACTTGATTTTCCATCTGAAATGTGAAGTCATTAGACCTTTTTTAAAAATTATTATCAGTGTAGCCAGTGGAAAATCCAATTTTATTTATATTTATGGATTGGTAAAAATTAGCCATAATAAACATTCTTATAACTCTTAGATATGTTCATATTCAAGTAAAGTACCATGCATTTCATGATAGTGTTAGAAATAAAAAAAAGAAAGAGTAGCTCATGTCCTATCATAGCTAATAGTGTTGGCTTTTACCAAGAGGCTCAATGATATCTATATGAGATATCTTTACAGATGTGGATTTAGAAAAAGTGACTTGGTGTATACGTTTTTTTAAATCATCAAATGAACTTTTAATAATTATTATATATACCATCATATAGGAAAAATGAATAACTTCGACTTCATTGTCTGTTTATATTTTGATCTTCATTAAAATCTTTTCTGAGTAAAATACTCATTAGCAATAGTCACCAAGAAATATGCTGTGTTCTGTTTGGTCCAGGACAATTATCATTAAAGATGAAAAATCATCAATAAAATCCCAAAGTTCTGTGTGCTCTCACAGTAAGTTATTTATGTTAAAGCCAAAATTAAAATAACGAAAAGTGATGTGGGATTCCCCTCGGGATGCTGTGAATACCACTGGTGAATAAAGAAACTGTCTTGGCCTGTTGATAGGACAGAACTTAGGGAGGCAGGGAAAACTAAACTGAATGCTGGGAAAAAGGAGGCAGAGTCAGGGAGAAGCCATATAGTCCCACTGGAGATAGACGCCAGAACTTTAACCGGTGAACCACAGTCACATGGTGATACACAGAATAATAGAAATGGGTTAAATTAATATGTACGAGTTAGCCAATAAGAAGCTAGAGCTAATGGGCCAAGCAGTGATTTAATTAATACAGTTTCTGTGTGATTATTTCAGGTCTGAACTACCGGGAACCAACAAGAGGCCTCCTTATAACAGAAAAGTATATTACTTTTAATAGTAAGGTGAAGATTGTTTCAAAGAACCTCAAATAAAGTCTGCAATGAGAAACCTATTAAGTTTTCTTTGGAGAGCAGTGTTCTCAAAAGTTTGCTGTGACAAACTTAATTTCAAGATCCTTCCGTTTTACCTGAAATCTGATGACACTGCTCTGAGAAATACAGTATTTCTTTCTCATGTAGTTTTTCTTAGTAACGCATCGTAGTGTTGCTTTACAGAGACGATATTGCCAGATGACACCTTTTTGATGACATTTAATGCAATTTAGATGCTTTCTTACTTATGAATGTGATGCTGGTGTGAAATCTCACCTATCTATTCATTATAAGAAACATTGGAAGATAGTGGAATAGAGATAAAGATTACTCTCCTCAATTTCCATGAATCAGAAAGAAACACCTGATCCATACCGGAGAGATGAGAATTAGGCAAAGGCAGGAGAGAGGCACAGCACAGCGAGGAGGTCTAAGATACAGCAACACGGAACACTAGGTTTACAAAGGAAGCAATGGAGTCCCGTATAGAGAATCTACTGAGCAGAGAAGAGAACTCTTCCTCCTCCCACCCTGTCAGAGTCAACAAAGATGAACGGAGGAAGGTGTTCAGAAGCCAACTGCAGACAAACTTTCATTGGGAGATCTATGGAGACCACGGAGCCGATGGAGCAGATGCTTGGGGGGGATTTGCTTTTGGCGGTGCTTCCTTTCTCCCTGGCTGGGTCAAAGGAGAGAACTGCTCCAAACCAGTCCGTTAGAGGTTTCAGGAACTTGTCCCCAGCAGGTTCTCTCACCCCTTGGCATCCTCCCCTTCTATTAGCAACAATCCACAAACACAAGAGAAGCTAACTAATATGACACAGCCTTATAGGCACACATAGACTCGGGCAAAAACTGCAGTGTGGAGAAGCAGTCTTCTTCCTAGTGGGATTTGGGCATTGAACAGCAAAGGTAAATTCAAGAGCCCTGTGCCCTTGCTCTTTTCTTCAGAGCCTCAGAATTGAAAATGGGGTACAGAAAATGAGATCACCCAGAACAGCAGAGAGTATGCTGCAGTTGCAGCCCAACAGGGAGTGGGTTCTCAGGACTGGGAAGCTCCAGTGGGGAGCTGATCTTTGTGCGATCCAACCCAGTAGGGAGCACATTCTGCTCTGACTTCATCTTGAGAGTGCCCACCTTCCTTTTCACCTGCAGAGTCTGCAAAAGGAAACTTAGGGAGGGGGAAGTCGAGTTTAAAACAAGGAAGAAATATTGACTGGTGTTAAGTATTTTCTGACCGACAAACCTCTCCGCCGATGCAATAATCCCAATCAGACCAAATTAGAAGATGCCCAGGTTTAATGAATGCTAGTGCTCTCAGGTGGGCCCCTGGGAGAACACCGGGGAGGGGTAAAGGAGAACTGGGAGAGGGAAAAAAGGAGACCACGTGTTCATTCTCTGGGAGGCAGTTTAAGTAGCCTGTGGGAGTGGTCTTGACCCTCCTTGGGAGGGGCCACCATTTGGCGGGCTTTCTGGGAGGTGGAGTCTGGACTGGGGCCACTCCCAGGGGAGTTTTGAAATAGAATTTTCCAGCCAACATTTCAAAATTGATGCCAGGGGGCTGGGCAATATATTTTCATTCTTTTTTATTTCATACTTCATTTTTTTCTGGTTTTATATTTTAATTGGTCATTTTTGTTTTAGCCTTTGTTTTGTGTTAAAAGCTTTCATGACAGTCCTTACTCATGTGCCTGTATGTATTCTGTGTTTTTTCTCTATTCTCAGATCTTTAAACCATATCTTTTCCTTCTCTCATTCCTGCTTTACCGCCTCTTCCCCCTTTCCCCATTCCTCAACCTTTTGATTTTTAGCTATTAGTATCTTCCACGTTAAAAATATTGCTAGAGAGGAGGGGGACCAACAAGAAGGGCACAGGATTGTAAGAGCCAGAGGCTGGGGAGCACAGGCAAACTGTCTTCTCTCCAGGCAGGATCTCTGCACCCCTGAAATCACAGCAGGCAAGGTTGCCTGTGCAGAATCCTGCCAGTCAGCATTCCAGCACAAAGTGGGGAGGAGCTCATGGGCCCCACTTGGAGCAGAGGATCTATTGATAACTGATAGCTTGAAGGAAGAGTCAGTCAGTCAAAGTTAGGAGTGTTGACATGCTCCAACAGATGGCCCAACTCCTGTGAATATCTTGGTGACATAAACTGGACTCAGTGGGCTATTAGAAACAGGAAAGATAGAGGAGGATGAGGTGGTAGTGGGCATGCTTTTGATGAGTTATGGGGAGCAATGGGGATGAATATGATCAAAATACATTGTCTGAAATTCTCCAGGAATCATTAAAAATATTATATTAAAAAAGACAGTGAGGCAGACATGGGAGGGAGGTGGAGTGGTGGAAAAGATCAAAGTAGAAGGATTCACATGAATGAAAATGCCATAGCCAAGCCATTATCTTGCATGCTAAAACTAGTAATTGCAAGACACATAAAATAAAGGTATATTATATTAGTTAGGAGCACTGAATTACTTTTATCACAACTAATGAGAGTGTTTTCAGTGCTTTTATGCTTGGGGTGGAAAGCATATTTCCCATGCTGGGTTTCTGGCTCTTTGTGTTCTGGTCAGATGTTCACCCGATTCTCCACATGGGAACCAACAGAAACCCTGTCAGAAACGCGATGCCTCATTATGTTTCCGTATTTGTTTCTTAGCTCAGAAAATCCAAGGATCACATTTTCTTTTCTCTGTTGCTGTTGTGTGGGTTGGTATCTTTCCTTCCCACAACAGCCACATCTTTTCCCTGTTCACTGTGCTAGATGATTGTCCTAATTTGCAAGCTTGGATTCCTGTTTTTGGAATAATTACCTTACAAGGCACACTGGCAAACAGCAAAGATGGGTAAGTAAGATGGATGTTTACTATAGGATCTTCTCTTTTCTTAAACGCAAACACATTTACTTAAACAATAGCAATCTAAGGAAGTTGTCAAATCAATACATCTCTATAACTGGAGTATTTCAGGGTATGCATTAGCTGTTTCCGCTGTGGTAGAAACTCTCAGGCTCATCTTTTCCCACTTGTTGATCTCGGGGACTCCTAAGCTCCGCTGATGCTGTGGACGTGGCTATAATGAGAACAGTTATGTCAACACAAGAGCAGGGATTTGATAAACACTGTCAAGTTCAGTTGCCTTCTAGCATGTCTTTCAAAATCAGAATTCCCGAACATTTGTTGACTATGTTTTTTGCCTTGTGGATTATAAATGCAGAAATTTCCTGACTTCAGGGTTTAAGGCTGCTGAGCCCTGTTCTAATTCTTATTGACTTATTCTAGTAGGAATTGATGAAACATGCGAAGTTATTTGGACTCCTGGTTTCCCAAGGCCCACCTAAGATGTATACCTTCAAACAATCTGTGCTACGCCAGCTGAGCTTTGCCATTTATTAACCAGAGTTGTGACAAATATGTTTCTTAAGACTGAAGATATTTTGCAACAGCATTTCCACATATCTATCATTTCAAAGCAAGATGAAACATAAAACCTGATACTTCTTTTCTGTCATTCCATAGATAAAGAGTTTCTGGGATTCCGTCCTTAGATGACACCAGACACTATTCTTAAACTCCTGAGATCTGTTAATTCTGTGACATCTAGGGTGATAATGCACCAGTGTTATCCTGACATGCCAAAAAGAACCCTTTTCATCACATAGAAAGATTTAAGTTTTATATAGAACTACAATATTCACCTATTTTTTTTTTTAAAAGATAAAGTACTATGTTCAGCGAGTCCAGTTTTATCCCAGGCTTTTTCAGACCCAGGCCAGCTGGGGCTTGACTGGGGGAGGGGGAGGGAAATGGGAGGCAGTGGCGGGGAAGAGACAGAAATCTTTAATAAATGAATAAATGAATAAATTTATAAAAAAAGATAAGGTACTGTCACGTACCCCAGGCTGTCCTGTCCTTCCTGCCTCTACTTCCCTTTAATGGAACTGTAGGTGTAGGTCTCCTGACAAGCTTAAATGACAGAGCTAATTTTTTTTTTTTTGCTTTATTGATAGTATTTTGCTTATTTCCAAGGGAAAGGGTTGCTCTATGGTTCAGCATGCTTACATTTATATAGGCGATCTTTTCTGTCCCACCAGACAGTTCCCAAATAACTACACAGAGACTTACTATTAGTTATAAAGACTCAACTTTTATTTAAAATAAGATTATTATAAAAACTCAGGCTTTTTACTAGTTAACTCTTACATTTTAAATTAACCCATATTTCTTATCTATGATCTGCCACATAGAAGTATCTTTTTTTTGTTTTTTTTTTTTT
>NW_004949149.1:389362-405838 GCF_000317375.1 Microtus ochrogaster
GAGGCCCTTAATGTCTGTGCTGCTGGGGTTATACGTAGGAAGTGGTCTCCTGTGCCCATGTGTTGTAGAATACTTCCCACTTTCTCTTCTATCAGGTTCAGTGTGTTTGGACTGATATTGAGGTCTTTAATCCATTTGGACTTGAGTTTTGTGCATGGTGATAGATATGGATAGAAGTATCTTTTTTTAAAACATAGTAAGTTCATCTTGCTTCTTTTCACATCTTCTCGTGACCCCAAGATTCCTCCACTCTTCTTCACACTCTGTTGTTGTCTGCAAGCCCTGTCTAACCTCTACCTGCCCATCTATTGGCCTGTCAGCTTCTTTATTAAACCAATCACAGTGACACAGTATAAAGAAATATTCCATACATTTATATAAATGCATATGCATGCATGTATGTAAACACGTAAGCATATAGCATATATAGCTATACAATGAAGTTTTGTGATATAAAAATTGACCTTTGTGAGATGGAGGGATGGCTCAGTGGTTGCCATCACTAGTTGCTCTTCAAAGAAGTCCTGAGTTCAATCCTCAATACCCATATGGTGGCTTACAGCTGTCTTTAACTGTAGTCCCAGGGTTCCAATTTTCTATTCTGGTATACAGACAAAACATACATATACGTATATAAATAAATATTTTTTTTAAATTGGCCTTTGTTATACTTATTATAATTATCACATTTACCCTTCCAAAGATAGTTATGAAATAAAGTCTTAATCCATGTTTAGAAGTGCATGTAAACTAAAAGTTGAACACCTATTCTGGTTTTCTTTATGGGTCAAGTAGCCATGCTAACTGTTCAAGTTTTATTGACCAGCGTCCTGAAGTGACTACGCAGTGGTGCTATTCCAGAGGTGTTCTCCTGGACTTGGGTTTCAGAGGAAGCTTGTGGCACATCACTGACATGTGGATGAGGAAGCCCCAGCCTCATTCTGAGACTCACTCCCCAACTCAACAGCAATGCATGCACCCATGAGTGACAAACCCAGAAACCGATAACCCAGGGTCATGAGATCCAGGAGGAAACCTTGTGGTCCTTTCTTGCCACAGTCTCCCCTCCTGGGTGAACCCAGCATCGCTGGAAGTATCTAGCATGGCAGCCCTCTTGGGAGAACAAAGGCCCCTCTAGTCCACATAAATCATCCAGACAGAGGAGCAGACACCATGCTCTGTGTGCTCTGTGCATGTGACCTACTGCATGACCTGTCCCCTGGAGACACTCTCCAGTGGCAATGAAGGGGTGTGTGTGTGTGTGTGTGTGTGTGTGTGTGTGTGTGTGGTGTAATCCCAGTGTGTTCCTCTGCAGCTGACAGCTCACATCTCAGCTCAATTCCCTACTGCATGACCTGTGCCCTGGACACACTCTCCAGTGGCAATGAAGGTGTGTGTGTGTGTGTGTGTATCCCAGTGTGTTCCTCTGCAGCTGACAGCTCACATCTCAGGTCAATTCCGTACTGCGTTAGCTTCCTTGTTGATTTTACATCAAACAGCAGGAGACAGGTGAGGGGTAAAGAGACCAGCTCTGACTTTTGCTCTTTTTCTAAACCCTAGAGTGGATGTTGGTAGTTTGTTGTTTATTCTCATCAAAGTGGTGTTCCTTTGAACATTTACCCAAATTTCTCAGCTCCCAGAAAAAATGCAATGCAAAACTCATTACTAAAATTTCTACTTGATTTGACTCTTTAAAAGTTATATGCCATCAACACCTTTCATTCATGGTCATGCTATATAATTATTTGGTGGATTTAATCTTTTGATTGTGACTCTTCACAATTAGCAGAGCGGCCATGGCTCAGGGGATTTGAAATCTGGCTGATTTAGGGATGTGAACTGAGCCAGCCTGAGTGCTAGTCCAGAGTGTGTATCTCATCCTGAGTGATGCTTTCTCTATTTGTCAACAGGGACTGTAGGCGATGAAGTGGGGTTGAGAAAAATGAGTTTTAAGTAAGGGGTAACATGTACAAGTTGAAAAGGCAGTTCTAAACTCTGGGCCTAGATGGATAGGGAATCAGAGGATGTCTTATGGAGGTGTGAACTAGGGAAGCTTTGTTAAAATATTGTAATATTTCATTTCGGATGTTTATTAACAATCCTATAAACAGAACAAAAGCCAGAGTTCTGGTATATCACAGACTCATTAAAAAGTATACATCTCTTGTATGAGAGCTGGAGAGATGGATTCATTGTTAAGGGTGCTTGCTGTTCTTTCAAAGGACTAGCATTCAGGTCCCAGCATTCACGTCAGGTAGTTTACCACTTCCTGCAACCCCAGCTCTAGAGCACTGGACATCTTTTTCTAGCCTCTGCAGGCACCTGCATTCATGTGCAGTATTTATCCCCCATAATTAGAGGGCTTTTTGTTTGTTTGTTTGTTTTTTCAGACAGGGTTTCTCTGGAGCTTTGGAACCTGTCCTGGAACTAGCTCCTGTAGACCAGGCTGAACTTGAACCTTGAACTCACAGAGATCCACTTGCCTCTGCCTCCCTAGTGCTGGGATTAAAAACATGCACCAGCACCACCCAGCTATAATTAAAGTTTTTTTTTTTTTTAAAAAAAACCTTTAAAAATCTTTTCTGTGTTTTAGCTCCCTGCACCCCCCGGCCCCGTCTCTCTCCTGTCTCCCTTTCTCCTCTCTTTCCCTCCCCCCTTTCTTCTTTCTTTACTTGTTGATAGTGTGGAAAGACATATTTACAACTTTTTCTAAGATTCATCTCTCTGATTGTGTTATTTACCGATGTGTGTGTGCGTTGCCATCAGTGTCTTCCTCCAGACACTTGCTCATCTTCATCTCCCCAGCTCAATTTTTTTTTCAAATTATCACCTGTTCATATAAACCTGTAACTGTCTTCCAATATAAGAGAACAGCCAGCCGCTTGCTACCCCGGACCTGAATCCCTCATGTTCCACCATTTTTCTTTACAAGGTTGATTTCTGTTTTAAACATTGTTATGTAATTATTGCTAATATGCTTCCTTATTTATGTATTTATATGCTTTCTAAAATGTAACTTCTCTGTACCCCAGCACCCTCAGCTTAATAGGCTGTAGCCAAAACATTTGCTGAGCGAATGACTAAATTGAGTGAATGCCTGTAGTCCCTGACTTTTCCTGGGGTTGCTGCTGTTTTGATTTAAGTTGCAAGTTTATTTGCTTCCGTTCTGATTTAAGTTGCAAGTTTATTTGCTTCCGTTCTTATTTAATAACCAGTGTTTAATTAAAAAAATAATGACTCCAATTTCTTTTCTGTTCATGCTGCGGTTATTTAGCAAAGCCCCTTTCCCCTTTAATTTCCAAGAGATTTGGGTGACTTCTGTTTTTTTTCTTTTTCAGTTAATTTTCTGTCTTAGTTTTCAGTCTGTGAACGTAAAACGCATTGTGTCTTTTTAGCCTTTATTGAGGTCGTCACCATGAACTACTGCATGGTAATTATTTTTGTAAGTAATATCCATGGAACAAAGTTTATTTCATATGATAAACAAGCTTATTAGTCATACTAGTCATATCTTTATGGGGCTTTGTTCTGTAAAATAGAGTTGTTTCAAATTCTCATTAACAAAACTAATTTTTCTCTCAGTCTTGCCTTCTGGGAGAGAAGTTCATGACTATTTTGTTTTCGTTGTGGAGTAGATCACTCAGCAGTACAAATGGCTCTCTTAGTACATGTGAAATTACTCCACTATTTTCTTTGCTTTGATCTCCTAGTCCATTTGATTTCCAGCATTTTGATGTCTTTATGCTGAGTTAGTTTGAAGATGAATACTCTTAGTTTTAGGTGAATTAAATTATTTTGCTTAGATTCTGTGTATGATTTTTATTTTTGTCGCCTTCCCTCCTTATTTTAAACATTTGTTACTGGACTCTCCCACTATTCTCTAGTTTCCCTTTTCTCCTCACTGATTTAAAACTGAAAATCTTGACTTCAGTTAGGGAATATTCAAGACGGTTGTAGATTGTTTCAACTTCAGTAATAGTTAATTTAGTTAAAAATGTTTGAAACTACACTGCATCTAACTAGATACAGATTTTCGAGTGCTACATAAAATGATTTAGCACATTTTCCTATGCTCCTTTTATACTGCTCCCTTAATGTAATTTAGGGTTATACATTGGGGTTGATATTTTTATTCAATTATAAACTTTAGCTTTATATTTCTCTTTCAAGTGTCAGCTTTGATGTTTTTGGATGTGTGAATGTGTGTGGTGTGTATACATGTATGGACAAGTGATGTGCTAATGCCCACACCAGAGACTAGAAGATGATGTTGAGTCTTCTGCTCTCTCATTCTCCCCTTATCCCCTTGAGACAGAATCTCTCAATGAACCTGGAGCTAAGCTGATGACCATAAGCCTCAGCAACTCTCCTAACTTTGTCCCCCCGACCCCCCAGTGCTGGGGTCACAGATGCATCCCTGTTAATGCCTAGCTTTTTTATGTGGGTTGCTGGGATTTGAACTTGGATCCTCATTCTTGCACAGCAAGCACTCTTACTTGTTAACCCTAGCACCTGACTGTTCTTTTAACTTTAGAATTATATGTGGCAGTGAACCCACCCGGTGTCTATCATCTTTGAAATAGGCTTTGGCCCATACATACAAATGCAACTCGAGTTTTAGTTGGTTACATGTCCACTCCAATTTTACTGTACCTATGTGTCTTAATCAGTGTTCTATTGCTGTGAAGAGACACCGTGACCATGGCAACTCTTATAAATGAAAGCATTTAATTGGAACTTGCTTACAGTTTCATAGGTTTGGTCTGTTATCAGCATGGTGGGAAAAATGGTGGCACCTAGGCAGACATGGTGCTGGAGGAGGTGAGAGGTCTTCATCAGGATCCACAGGCAGCTGGGAGAAGTGGGAGCCACTGGGCCTAGATTGGGCTTCTGAAACCTCAAAGCCCACTGCTCGTGTCACATTCCTCCAACAAGGCCACGTCCTAATCCTAAGTAGTGCCACTCCCTGATGACCAAGCCATTCTTATTCAAACCACCACAGTATGTGAAACCATCTCACTAATTTTGCTCTTTCAAATGTGAGCAGAGCTAAGTTTACAATCTCCTTATTATCAATTTTCTACAAGGAAACTGCAGACTTTGCCCACTCTCTGCTGCCCCGTGGCCATGGCCTAGAATACTGATGTGATTGCTCAGCCACCGCTGGTCAGTGCCATATGCTTGGGAATGGCACTCTTAGAGATGACAGTGCCCTCAGCTAGGAATGGAGCCTCAAGTGGAATCTGCCTTCCCACTTCTAGGAAGAGAGAGGAGTAAGGCATAGTCCTATGTCAGTTGTTTCATTTGGTCCTGGCTCAGTATTTAGCCTTAATCTCTGATACACCATTGTGTCAGTATTATTTTTATCAATTTTAATATAGCATTTTATTAATTCTTTGAGAATTTCATACATATATACATTGTATTTTGGTTATACTTAATTATACTTCTCTGTATAACTCATCCCAGATTCACCCTCACTCCTTAATTCCCTCCCAACTTCAAGCCCTTATTCTATCCTTTTTTTGTATCGCACTGAGTCCAGCTTGTGCTGCCCACATATGGGCAGTGTGGAGCTATCTGTTGGATCATGGTTGGCCTGCTGGGGCCCATACTTGTAAGGAGAGTGGCTCTCCCTTCCCTAGCAGACATCAGCTGCCCATTTGAAGTTGTTCACCATCAGATTCCAAGTCTTACTTTGTTTTCTCTCTCAAAACTCTGAAGTACTTTTGATTCTGATAGTTTCACATGACTAGTAGATTTTTAAACAATTGGTCACATTGTCTTGTGTGAGAATGAAATGACCAGCGCATCTCTTTGCTGCCCTACTTTAAAAATGGTGCGGGTGTCATTCTGGGTCACTGAGATAAGACTGCTCCTCATAGTCTATTGTCTGGATGAATCATCATTTCATCATGTTAGAATTTAATCACTTAACATGTTTATATATAGTTGATCAATCTGTTGACATCGATGTGTTCATTCTTTTGCTGTGTCAGACATTACTCCTTTTTTTCTTTCTAGAGGGTCTCCATTAGCTATTGTTCTTTTGTTAACTTTTACGTGTTGAGTTTTTTTTTTTACCACCTCTGTCATTTTTTGAGAAGTTCACTAGGTTGTTACTAACATTGCTTTCTGTCTCAACATTTTAATTTTCTCAATATTACTATGGTTCTTGAATATTTCTCTGTTTTTTTTGCTACCTCAATTTTCATCTTGGTTTATCTTTTATTCCACTGAGTCCATGATCACTTACATTTCATTGAGATTAACAAAAACCATGGGAAGAATATAAACTTTTATTTCTACTTATATTTTTTTTAGGGCAATAGCTAAGTTGTTTACTCTATGTCACAGAGGACCTTTATTTTAAAGGCAACTCTTTGTCCATTTGGATTTGATGTCTTAATGGTGAACAAAGGATTACTTTTCTGGGCCTGTTATTTGTTACGTAATATGGTGGTTTTATTCTCTTTGAGTTTATGTATTAGTTATACCTTTATTGCTAAAATTCCCTTATCAACTCTTCAGCTGGCAGCCAATGTCATGAGCACAACCTCTAAGAAAATTCTGGCATACAGCAGCTTTTCTGGGGAGGGTAAGAAATTCATTTTAGCTGTTGACTTTCAAAAAAAATAATAGATGTGAGCTTCCTCCTGAGAACCATGCAGAACTGCCATTCCCAAAGGTGTCTAATTGCCTGTGGGAAAAACTTGTTTATTTGAAAATCCTCTGAGTGTTCATGAAAATTCATAGAAGTTGGTTTTGTACCTCGCTCTAGGCATGGAGACTGTAAGAAGTTATGCCTGAAAACGCCTGTGGGAAGTTAGTAATGAGAGGAAGGGGCTACTCACAGCCTTGATCAACAATGTCCACACAAAGGGAAGCGCTGTGGAAGCTTGTGGAAACAACCATTCACGTGGCTCAGTGCGCTTCAGTCACCTCCTCCAGTTGTTGAACCATGTCTCTGTGATTCTCAGGCAGGTCCTGTGAGAGGAGCAGAAAGATCAGCAAGAGACAGGCTTTGGACCTCACATCTAACCTTACACGACTCCATCTAGCATTTTTCAGATGTGAGAGTTAATCTGTTTATATGTCCTTGGCCATCACATTGTGGAAATGGCTTTTATTCTGGAAGCCAGTGCAGGGCTCCTTCCTGCCTGCATCTCATTTCCCTTACTTCTGTCTCTCCACACACTGAAAGATCTCAGTCTGTGGCAGCTGCAGGCTTCTGCTGGTGTGGGAGGTCCTTTTGTCTGTGTTGCTTTTATTGGTTAATAAATAAAGAAACTGCCCTGGCCTGTTGATAGGGCAGAATTTAGGTAGGCAGGGAAAACTGGACTGAATGCTGGAAGAAGGTAAGTGGAGAGAGATGCCACGGAGCTGCCACCAGAGTCAGACATGCTGAAACTTTGCCGGGAAGCCACTGACACGTAGAAATACACAGATTTATGGAGATGGGTTAAATTAAGATGTAAGAGTCAGCCAATAAGAAGCTAGAGCTAATGGGCCAAGCAGTGATTTAATTAACACAGTTTCTGTGTGATTATTTCAGGGCTAAGTAGCTGGGAACCAGCAAGCAGCCCCTTCTCCAATAAGCCTCTGGCGTGGTGTGGCTCTTGAGCTCCCATACCAACTTGATTGCCCATTTACATTTTTTTTTAACAGTACCTCCCATCTGACTTCATCCCCATACTTTGGCTGACTGATTTTGGTTCTTCTCTTAATTCAGTGACTACCCAACCCCAACACTGAAAGTCTTTCATGACATATGAAATGAAAGGTCTAGCAAATCCACCTTCAATGTACATGTATGTAAAAGTGACTGTATCCTAAGTTCTGAGAAAGGGTCTCACTATGTAGCCCAGCATGGGCTCCAAAGCAGGCTCTCCCTACATCAAGCCTCCCAAATACTGCAAGTACAGTCATTCACACTACTCTCATACTATACCACAATTTTACAAAATATACACATGATCAAACCTCTTAACTGTCACTCCTTAAAAGAAAAAAACCACCCCAAACAAAGTTATCTAAATTTATAAATAATATCGACAAACCAATGGGAATATTTTTTCTATCCTCTATACTCTGAATAATAAATTCTTCAGAGACATCAGGGCTACATGAACCAGAAGACTGTTCATTTGTACTGCTTGGTTTGCTGTGGGGTTCAACAATCACATGGTTACACAACTTCAGGGATCATTATTGTACTATCTTTTTCTCTTTATATATGCTTCCTGAGAAATAATAAAAAATACCAATGGAAATACACCCTACTCAGAGAATGAGAAGGGCAGGAAAGGAGAGGATTGGCAAGTGTCAGATTTAGTCTTAGGAAACTGATGCCTTAAATAAATTATATTCTTATCAGGATAAACTTATTCTTTAAAATAAGGAGATTAACCAAGTCCAGGTCTTCTCTGGGTACTAGTGACAAAGCCTTTTTGAGATAAATGGCTCACAGTTCTTAGCCTTGTAATGTTTGTATTACTCAGAAGAATCATGAAGCCAATCTGACCTCATGAGATCTATTGTCTTTCTGTGCTATTCCAGAGAGCAGACAAGTCACATAGGTATAGGCTTTGGGCATCTAACAACTGGTGGCCTTCAATTTGCATTGGCAGCATTTATTATAAAACTGTAAGGGAAAAGCTAAAACAGAGAATTTATTGTTGTTTTGTTTTGAGATCGGCTCTCCCTCTGCATCCCAGGTTGGCTTGGAACTCACTTTGAAGCTTAAGTTGGCACAAACTCATGGTCCTCCTACCCTGCCCTCTCAGGAGCTGGGACAGTAACTGCACATCATCATGTTTAGCTGCTGGAGGATCGCAACACAGGCGAGGGGAACAGTTAGTGGCGGGTAAGAAGGAGATTTTAATTCACTGCATCTAAATACATTTGTAAAGCAATTCCAAACTATTATGTAATAGAAGAGACCAGCAGCACTGGTAGGCCGAGAAAGGGAGTTGACACCCGATGTGATCACCTTTAATGAGAGAGGGTTATTAGAACGAAGGTCCTCAGGGCCATGATTAGGCCTCAAGGGAGGCGTGACAACAGCGGACAGAACCAAAATAATAGCTAGAGAAGTCTCCACGCTTGAAAGGGAGAGAGAGGGGGGCTTCTTTTTAAAGCTTGTGGAGGTGCTTCTTTGAGAGGAAGGGTGACAGAGAGGGGGGAGGGAGACAGACAGGAGAGAATGGGATAGTGGGAGTGTGGGGCAGGCCAGAGAAGCATCTCCCAAGAAGAGTCTTCAGGACAGTCTCTAAGTCTCAGACCAACCCCCGGAACAGAGGGCAGGTCTGACTTTGTCCACCTTTTCGGGAGTGGTGGGAAGGTTCCCCTCGCGTGCCTTAGCTCCACACAAGGCAGGTAACAGAGTGTGGAGGGTCCAGGTGCTAATGAGGACGGAAACCAGGAACTGCTTGCTCTTAGGCCGAAGCCTGGACAGCTGTAGGGAAGTGAGGCCCGATCTCCTCAGGCATGGAATCTGGACTCAAGGCACAGACTTATGTTCTAACAAAAAACTTTTATATTTTTACTTTAAATGAAATTCAAAATTTTAATTTTTTGTGTATATTTAAATTGCAAACTTGAAAATTTTCAGAAATAACATCATCCCTGGCCTTCCTTGTGAATTCTTGGTGTTTTGTTTTGGTGGGGTACCTGTTGTCTATTTCATCAACTTTTAGCTATTTGTGTTATTTTCGCTTTACATTTTTTTTCATTTTTTGCTTAGCGTTCCCTTTCGTTTCTTCAGTACTACGCTTTAATCTTGTTATCTTTTGTTGTTTCTTGGTATGGTTTTATTCTTTTAAATTAATTCACAATTGATCTCTCAGCTGCTTTTTGAAGTCATCATTTATTATGAGTGTAGGTCTAAAGATGCACCTTGTGGACTGTACGGTTGTTAAACACAAATAAGATGGATTGTTGCTTGTGGTAGAACTTTCTACCTCATATTTCCATAGCACCCAGCATGCCTGGAGGGCTTAGACGCTTATTAATGAAGGATGGCAGAGGCTTTTGTGACCGAGAGCGTGTGTGATGGGATCAGTGTGCCCACCTCAGGCCATGGTAATAAGAACATTGAGGGTAATATTTACTTATTATAGAGAAGTGATGTAGCTTCTCATCTTTCTAAAGTTTTAGATTAGTGTGCAATGATTCTTGCAGGAATAAATGTTTATAAACTCATATATTTCCTTTCCAGTTAATAGGGTGGTCAAAGGAAAAGTCGTTACTGTTCAAACCTCCAGGGGCAGCTTGTAAGGGAAGCACAGTCTTCGATTTGTAGGAGGCTTCCAAGCTTGCTTCTGTGGACAGTAAAATGTTTTCCGGAGCAAAGTAAATCGATAGGGATTATGAATCTTAACACAAGGTAGAACACACAGACTTAAAATTCTCCCTTTTTGCTCACATACAGTTTCTTTAATGATTTAGATGCTCTTCTGCATACACTATAGTCACACAAAACAGGATTGACCTAAACTTGAATTACTCTCTATAATTTGGAAAAAAAAATAGCCCACATTTTATTTCAGAAACAAATTAAGGTGTCTACAGAAGGCTGTGTCTCAAGATTCTCCTGAGAGTTCAAATAAAGTCACAAAATGAACCCGCTGAGTTATCAAGCAGCCCAGCGGTTGCCAGGCAATTCAGCCGAGCTCTTCACCTTCCGTATGCAGCTGAAATCCTGGTCATTTCAATCCACAAATGGAAAATCTTCCTCCTGTGTGAACCTTCCTGATTTTCCCTCGTTAGCTTTGCCTTGGAATGATGTAGAGTTTGCTCTGTAACCTTGGGGCATGGGAAGAGGTGGCCATTAAGTCATAACCTAATGCTTGTTCTATAATGAAGGCTGGTCCTGCAATTAGCCCCTGTCTGGAAGATCACCACATTAGCATAACAACTGATGATCTTCTTGTTCCATTTTCAACATAATGGTTTTAAATTTAATATATTCAACTCATAGTCTCATTAGGGGCTGTTAGTACAACAAAGGTGTTTGGGGAGCATAATTAAACACTGATTTAATCATAACGCTGTCATACATGCAGTAAAGGGCTGAGCATGCTAAGTCGTTCCAGAAGCAAGAAGAGAAATGAAGAATCTTTAATTCTTTTTTTTTTTAATTTTTTCGAGACAGGGTTTCTCTGTAGCTTTTTGATTCCTGTCCTGGAACTAGCTCTTCTAGACCAGGCTGGCCTTGAACTCACAGAGAGCCGCCTGCCTCTGCCTCCCGAGTGCTGGGATTAAAGGCGTGCGCCACCACCGCCCGGCTGAATCTTTAATTCTTATAAATTTAGGGACAATATTTTGAATTCATTACTTTCTTAAATTCTAAATGACAGCTTCCTAGTTCAGGGCTCCAAGAGGCCTACTGCTTCTTGGGTTCTGCTTTGTGTGACATTCGTTTGCCTTTTCTCAGAGTTCCTGAAGAAGACTATAGGCATAGTTCTTAGGTTATTAATATGGTCTATTGCAACAGCTTGATGTTCAAAGGGGTGTCTACCTATCATATATATATTGGTCTTTCTACTCATGTATCTCCATTATCCATCCATCCATCCATCCATCCATCCATCCATCCATCCATCCATCCATCCATCTATCTCATCCATCCATCTATCTCATCCATCCATGCATCCATCCATGCATCCATCCATGCATCCATCCATGCATCCATCCATGCATCCATCCATGCATCCATCCATCTATCTATCGATATATCTATCTATCTATCTATCTATCTATCTATCTATCTATCTATCTATCTATCTAATTCATCCATCCATGCATCAATGCATCCATCCATGCATGCATGCATGCATGCATCCATCCATCCATCCATCCATCCATCCATCCATCCATCCATCCATCCTTTGAATCATCCATCAACCTACCTACCTACCGACCGACCTATCTACATACTTGTCTGTGCTGAGGTTCTGGGGATTGAAGGCAGGGCTTCTGGGCAAACACTTTACTGAAGAGTAACATTACCAGCCCTATTTTATTTTTCACATTGACACACGTCCAGAGGCACACTTTCATCACATCCTGTGCTGCTGGTTTAGCTTCCTTTCTGTTGCTGTGATAAAACACTGTCCAAAAGCATCTTGGAAGGAAAGAGTTTCTTTCATTTTACATTTCCAGGTAATAGTCTATCCCTGAAGGAAGTCGGGGCAGAAACTCAGACTGGAAGCAGAGTAGAGCACATGGGTGGATGCAGCTTATTCTCTTCTCTTTGGCTTCTTTAGGTAGCTTTTTATACAACCTAGGCCCACTTGCCCACAGATAGTGCTGCATCAATCATCAGCCAAGAACAATCTCTTGAAGAATTTACCATAGGACAATCTGAGGCAGTTCTTCAATTGTGATTCCCTCTTCGCCAATTACTCTAGAGTATGTTAAGTTGACAATAAAAACCTACCCAGCATAGATGCGCAGTCCAACCATTCAAAGCAGACGTAAAGGTAGATATGGCAGTGAAAGCTTGCAATTTCTTTTCAGAACTTTACTTCTTTTGAGAAAGGGAAAAGAAAATCCAAGGACCGACAGTGCTGCCAGGGTGTGTGTAAACACACTTTGCAAAAACGTGTTTATATAAAAAATTAAAGAGATTTCATACTAGCAATTTAATGGCATACATGAAAGCTCTAAAACAAACAAACAAAAAACTAGTCATACCCAAGAAGAGTATGCTGCAAGAAATAATCTGAGGGCTGCAATCAATAAAATAGACACAAAGAATCAAGAAAACAAAGAATTGGTTCTTTAAGAAAATCTACAAAGTTGACAAACCCTTATCCAAACTAAATAAAAAGCAGAGAGAGAGAGAGAAAGACTTTCCAAATTGAATATAAATGAACTGAAAGAAAAAAACCACATAGTTATCTCATTAGAGAGGCCTTTGACAAAATACAATACCTCTTCATGGTAAAAGTCCTGAATAGATTAGGGATACAAGGTACATATCTAAATATAATGAAGCCTATAGTCTACATCAAATGAAATGGAGGGAAGCTCAAAGCAATTCCACTAAAATCAGGAACAAGACAAGGCTGTCCATTCCATCTATACCTATTCAATATAGTTCTTAAATTTCTACATAGAGCAATAAGACAACAAAAGGAGATCAAGGGGATACAAATTAGAAAGGAAGACGTCAAAGTATCACTATTTGCAGATGATATAGTATACATAAGTAACCCCAAAAATCCCACTGGGGAACACTTATAGCTGATAATCACTCTTGGCAAAGTGGCTAGATAAAAATTAACTGGTAAAAATCATAGCCCTCCTATATACGTGGACCTATATAAATAACAAATGGACTGAGAAAGGAATCAGGGAAATAGCACCCTTCACAATAACTCAAATAATATAAAACATCTCTGTCTCACTCTAATCAAGCAAGTGAAAGACTTGTATGACATAAAGTTCAAGTCTTTGAAAAAAGAAATAGAAGATATTAGAAGTTGGAACGATTTACAATGCTCATGGATCAGCAGAATTAATGTAGAAAAATTGTCCATCTTACCAAAAACAATCTACAAATTCAATGAAATCTCCATGAAAATGCCAACATAATTTTTTACAGACCTTCAAATGATACTTCTCAACTTCATATGGAAGAATAAAAAGCCCAGAATAGTTACAGCAATCCTATACAATAAAAGGATTTACATAGGTATCACCATCCCTGATTTCAAGTTGTACTAGAGCTATAGTAATAAAAACCACATAGCATTGGCATAAAAACACACAATTTAATCAATGGAATTTAACTGAAGACCCAGACATAAACTCACATATTTATGATGTGGGTTTCCACTCTATATGCTATGAATATGTTTTATTACCATTGGTTGATAAAGAAGCTGCTTTGGCCTATGACAGGGCAGAATAAAGCCATGTGGGAAGTTCAAACAGAGCTATACAGAGAGAGAGTATGCAGAGCCAAAGAAAACATCATGTAACTGCTGAAGGAGAAAGACACCAGAACCTCACTAGTAGGCCACAGCCTTGTGGTGATACACGGATTAATAGAAATTGGTTAATTTAAGGTGTAAGAGCTAGCTAGAAATATGCTTAAGCTATTGGCCAAACAGTGTTGTAATTGATATAGTTTCTATATGATTATCTGGGTCTGGGCAGCCAGGAAACAAACGAGCAGTCTCATTCTACAAAATGGCATTCAAACATTCAGCAACATACATCTACAGAAAACCTTAGAAAACTTAAAAAGGGGTTTCTAGACACACAAAAGTCGGAGTCAATTGGATCTTCTTGGTAGCTGCATTATTATTATTATTTTAGATAGGTTCTGTTTGCTGGTGGCAAACAGAGATGTGGCTCCTTTAAGAAACAGCTTCCTGGTTCGTGCTGGTGGCACAAATGGCTCTGGATCTTTTGGGAGGTCTTGGACTTAAATGGAGCAGCGTGCTACTGGTTGCTTAATGGTGACATAGGCCTGCTCCACCCCTGGAGCTGGGGTGGTGAGCGTGGCTAGCAGAGGAGGCAAATATACCTCTGCCATGTTAGATGGGGCAGAGTCAACAGGCAAAGCTGCAGTGTTAGTCCTAACCATACCTGCTTAGCTCCTGGTCTGAAAAGGATTACAGATATACAATAGGACAAATTCAGACATAAAAGACTTTTAAATAAGTCACAGCATGTTTAAAAAAACCTACATAGGCTTAAGAAAAAAATGGGTATAGGCAGTTACAGAAAGAAAGAGTTTTAAATAAAACAAAGTTTTTAAAGAGACAGCAAAATGATATAGAAGAGTTCAGACAGTCAGAGATTAAAGGAGTAAAGATAATAAAATAAATATTAAAAATTAATGGAGCAAAAAAGGCCACTTAAAGATGGAAAATACACAAAGAGTCTGGATTATGCATATTATCATGTTTTCTTTGAATATTTTTGAATGCAGAGAGATATTTGATTCTGGGGGCTGCTAATTTAAACCAACATGTATATTTTAAAGGCATTTTGCTGTCAGAATTTGTTTAAGGATATGCTACTTTGGAAAAGAGGTTCTGCTTTTGTTTCCACCGAAGATGAGAACCTGTGAATTCCTTCCAGGCTAATGTGGTTTGATGAAACAAGACCCCCCTAAAAGGTCTCCATGAGCCCTAAAAATACTTTGCCCAACAAACAGCATGAATCAGTTTAAAGATAACAGTGCCCACATTCCCAAAGTGCTCATCATAAATGTTTATTTTATTTTAAAAGAGTTGGTTATAAATGTTTAATGGTCATGACCAATTTCTAAAAAAAAATAAGGAAGATATAATATTAAGATGAACACTTTGCATTGGTATGGCTCTTGTTCTATTGACACAAATTTATGGTCAATTTGTTATACTGTGTATATGTGTTTCTGCTCTTGTTTGAGGTATTTGTGTTTGCGCAGCTCATTTAAAAATGCAACGTGTAGTTTAGAAATACAGATTAATGGGTAGTCACTATAATAATCAAACTTTTAATTATGTTAGATTTTCTAGATATTCAGAGATATGTTAGATAGATAATTTCCAATACTTCAAAGACATGGAATATGGCATTTAAAAGGTTTTAAGAACTTAGACTTTTCTCAACAGTGAGACGTGTCTGCTTCTGGCAGTACCAATTACAGAGAGGTTGATGGGCATTGAAGAAACTCCTTATGGAATTTGCCTTCAATGTGACAAGGCTAGCCATTTGGTCAAGAAACTGCTTTTGCCTGGACTGCTTAATGGTATGCTGTATGAACTAGACATGCAAGATCCACAGAAAGTGATCACTAAACTTTCCAAAAGATGAGATGTTTCCTCAGGGTTCCTGATTCACAGAGGAAACTGTCAGACATTCTGCAGAACGCAGAAGAAAGTGACTGACAAACTGCCAATATGGGCAAAACAAATTTCCCGCTTCATGGAAATATCTGCAAGATACTATGGGCCTGTAGGCTGAAGAGGGATGCCCCAATGTTACTGAAGAGCTTTGGGTGACTGTCCAGGAAGCAAGATGTCTGTCAATTCTAGTGTTTTGGAAGTTGCTTACAATGCACTTCCTGTTAATTAATTAAGGTAAAATTATATCCTTCCAGGGTCTTTGATGGAGTTGAAGAATAGATAGTTATAATTATAGTTCCCCTTAGTTATGATAAAAGATAAATTAGATATAAAACTTTAGATACAAATATCCTAAATATTGTAACTGTAATTCTTATTTGATACCTGTTTTGTTATATGTAATTTTACTACGTTAAAGTTAAAACCTTCCTATTTATTTAGGCAGAAAAGGGGAGATAATATGGGTTTCCCCTCTGTATGCTGTGAATATTTGGTTAATAAAGAAGTTTCTTTGGCTTATGGCAGGGAAGAATATAGCCAGGTGGAAAATCCAAACATATATATATATATGGGAGAGAGAGAGAGAGAGAGAGAGAGAGAGAGAGAGAGAGAGAGAGAGAGA